>NC_135569.1:18453956-18496456 GCF_964340395.1 Glandiceps talaboti | reverse complement strand
TCATAGAATGGGTGGCTCAAGCACAGACATGTCGTTCGTCAATATTAATCGATCACGATCATTTTCCAGGGTAGGGAGCATTTTTCCAGGGTTTTCCAGAGAGGGTTGAAATTCCAGGGTTTTCCAGGACCGTTCGAACCCTGAATGCAATGCAAAGCGACCGAAATTTTCACGATAAGGACTTTTTTTTTTAGAAATTATATCTTAAATTTCCTCTTTTCTGGATTCATATAGCACAACTGTGCACTCCCTGTGGCAAATATTGCTATGAATCATACAATACTTCAAGCCTACTGCAGAAAACGCGTAGGCGTTCGCTGAGATAAACATTGACACTAGGGGGGGGGGGGGGGGAACCATTCCAATGTAGCTAACATGTACATAAGACGAAATGCATAGAGGTACATCTAAACAAGAATTCTTTAATTACCGTATATATATATAGCAATACAATCACTGAAATTTTTTTCATATTTGAAATACTTCGTACGTTGTCGTTTCCGTGTGTGCACAAATAACGGCATGTAGTAATAGTAAAGGTAGGTCCACGTCCACTGAGCCGTTGTACTTCGGCTCTGGAAGTTCAATTACTGGACTTCCTGTTGATATTCAATGTTTGTTGATGTTTGATGCGTCGTGTATGCCCCTGACAAGTACGACGCAACCTGATTGGTTGCCTGTGTCTTAGTGAGCAGAAATTCGTTTGCATGGTGGCGTGTTCAGATGTAGAGGAGGCGATCAGGCTAAAAAATGTAAACATGTACTACGAAGGTCAATTCAAGCTAAACAAGTCATTGAGAATGACATAGTCCCCGCTATAATTGGGTTTTAAGGAATTATCACTACTCTGATCACGCAACAACATTTGTGAACCTAAAACAAACAGACTTAGATATGTTGTGTGTGCTTGTTGGACATGGAATATGCCTCCAACAATAAAGGATTGGTTGGGTATGGGGGATCATATCACGATGAAAATGGAGTCTGAGTTATGGCTTTGGACATGGAAAATTCACAAACAAAACGGCTGCCAGGCAGCCATATTGGATCGTATCACAACGAAAATGGATATGCACATGTATGTCATAGAACACTGTCCTAATACCAACTTTGAATGAGATCTGTTTAAGCATGTCTGAGTTATGGCTTTGGACATGGAAAATTCACAAACAAAATGGCTGCCAGGCAGCCATATTGGATCGTATCACGACGAAAATGGATATGCACATGTATGTCATAGAACGCTGTCCTAATGCCAACTTTGAATGAGATCTGTTTAAGCATGTCTGAGTTATGGCTTTGGACATGGAAAATTCACCAACAAAATGGTTGCCAGGCAGCCATATTGGATCGTATCACGACGAAAATGGATATGCACATGTATGTCATAGAACACTGTCCTAATGCCAACTTTGAATGAGATCTGTTCAAGCATGTCTGAGTTATGGCTTTGCATGGACATGAAAATTCGCAAACAAAATGGCTACCAGGCAGCCATATTGGATCGTATCACAATGTAAATGGATATGCACATGTATGTCATAGAACACTGTCCTAATACCAACTTTGAATGAGATCTGTTCAAGCATGTCTGAGTTATGGCTTTGGACATGAAAATTCACAAACAAAATGGCTGCCAGGCGACCATATTGGATCGTATCATGACAACAATGAATATGCACATGTATGTCATAGAACACTGTCCTAATACCAACTTTGAAAGAGATCTGTTCAAGCATGTCCGAGTTATGCCTTTAGACAGGGAAAATTCGCAAACAAATGGTTGCTAGGCGGCCATATTGGATCGTATCATAAAACAAATTGACGTGCATATGTATGCCATAGCATGTTGCCCCTGTACCAAGTTTGAAAAAAATCGGTCCAGGTATCTCCAAGAAACGGCTGCGGACGGACGGACGGACAGACGGAACCCAATCCATAAGTCCCCGTTCCGGACTTCGTCCGCGGGAACTAACTAAACACTACATCGATAATATTTTCAGGACAGATGCACTTAGGTATCACAAATGTATGTACCAAGTTATAATGAATTTGAAGCATGCTTAGGATATTTATCAAAACCTAATCAGATCTTGCCATTACCCTACGGAACATGTCTACAAAATTTTGTTTGAATTTAGCCAGTAATTTTGTAGATGGTGATATAGACACACACAAACACAAACAAACACACAGACACACACACACACACACACACACACACACAGATACACAGACTTTTCATCCCTAAAATATAACATTCTTTACGGAAGGTGAAGAGATAATGTTAGACAAATATCAACATGAAAACCTAACCACTAATACTTTAACCATTACAAGATTGCCTATGGAACTAAAGGTAGGTTCTTTTAGCGGCTGTAACTAAAATATTGACATGAATTCTGGCACATCTGGCAAAAAACTATAACAAAGGTTTTTAGTATATAACACTACATAACTCAGTTTTCTTCATTGTTGATCTGCTTACATAACACTCATGAATGGTTAAAGAAGCAAAAACAGTGATGGACCTTTCAGTCTAGTATAGCATTTTCTAAGACATCACACATATTTCATTTTAATTATCTACCTTGGATTCTACTAAGACTTTGTAATATTGTCAACTTGTCTATACCAAACCATTTTCAATTCACTGAGATTTCTTATAGATTACATATAATATAAACTTAGTCTTTCACGACCAATCTTCTCACAGAAAATGTGAAGCCAATTTTGCCTGTACAAGTTTCTTTTAAAATAACAAAGAATGTTCATTTATGTCTTTATGAGAGTGATAGTACCATTTGACATGTTGGGAGAATTTTACCTTGTATGAAGGATCAATTTTATTGTCTACATATTTCCAGAAGTAAACTAACTGACTTTTATCAGGACTTGGTGTTTGAAATCTCTGAACAAAACAAGGGTGTCAAATCTACTTACATTATCTCTACGTTCTGAGACATCTTCTGCAGCAAAATGTTCACTTTCTACAAGTTTAACGGCAAAGTCAACATGTGCCTGTAGAATAAAAACAAAAGAATTTACTATATCTGCCACAGGGTATTTGTACCAATTATGCTAAGCATACATTTTGCACACTGGAAGTATACATCCAATAATTCTTTTATTATTTTTACACATCATGACAAATTTACTTAGTCATATTCATCATGCAATAAATAATTACCATGATATATTACATTGTCTTTGAGTATGTAATCTTTGATTTCATTTCTATATTCAAAGTTTTGAATCCAATATTTCCATCCGTATGAAAAGCAATAAAATTGAACTATTTTCACTCACACTGATCTCTTCTTCTTGTGCTGCAAGTGATTTTTTAAAGTCTTCATGTTTCTTAATCAAAGCTTCCACACTGTCCAAGGAGTCTCCAAGATCTTCATTGGCTAAGAAAGCCTGCAAAAAACAATAGTTGTGATCATCAATTCTTTTTTATTTCTGTAGTAATATGTAATAATTATGTAATATGTAGTAAAAGTTATATGAGGACCAAAACTAATGTTTGTGTATAATTCTTATCTTCAATAGTACTTGTAAACATGATTTACAAGGAATTGGCAATATGTAAATACTACAAATGTGTCTGTGATAGGCAGGAATTGGACTGATGTTGATAATTGACCCTGAAGGTCATGGCCAAGAGTCAAGGTCTCAAATGATAGCTTGCATGATAAAATGAGTATTGCGAATGGACATATAGATGGAGCCCATTTGTATCTAGTTTCCTCCTTCAAGGGACTAATGAATGAAGTCATTTATTAGTTACCTTTTTCTCCAGTATTTCATGGATCGTGATCATCTCTATCATTTCGACTTCTGTAAAAAAATATAACATTCACCATTATACACATCATATACTATCATGTAGCCCAAGTCTAGTTCCACCCTAGTGTCAGTGTATAGCCCTCACTGGCGAGACTATAGTCTTGCTGCTAGACGTTCGGGCTTTCTTTCGATGCTATAACTATAAGCGAACGAAGTTCGCATGTGAGGGCTTGCCCGAACAGTCTAGCGAATGTCATTTTCAGACCGGACATTCCATTGAGATTACGATAAGCGGTGGGTTGGGCCATATATGCATATATATATATATTTTAATATATTCAATCTCTGCATGCAGGTGTTGACAAACACATTTATGTCATTACTATGTCTTATCAGTTTACGGTAATTGTGTTTGATGAGTGTGTAGACGTTGTCATTCACACATTTTAGTTAACGCATTGGTGGTTATTTTTACAAGCCCCTCCTTAAGATGAATATGCATGAAAATTTAGCTATTGTCCTCTGTTTGTGCTTGTCACTAATACGGTTCTCTGATTGGCAGTTATTTATATCCTGATGACATTTGCTAGACCTCGGATGTTCCATCCTCGATAGCGTTGTTCGGCTGTGTGTCATATTTTATCGGAAGAACATCCGAGGGCTAGCTGATAGACTAGCGAGACTACAGCCACCACAGTGTACAATAGGATTAACATCATCTCACTATTGTCCTTATGGCAAGCAGTGCACATCAGTGTGTCAATTTAGTCTTGTTATTTTTGTATTTTTTTGTGAGACAGTTGTGCTATTGTAAGACTATTTGAAGTAGTTCACAAACAAGCTGCATCAAAATCTTGTTTACTTGTCATGACAATAATTTTAAGTTGATTCTACATTTTAAATTGAAAGGTACTCTTGTACTGAATTTATGATACTCTTGTCGGTACATCTACATTGTTATATATAGGCATAAAAAAATTAATTGTTTAGTTCTGGTTACTTGACCCCACCAACATTTTTTTTACGTATTCAAGAAAAAAATAATACAATCGCAAAAAATTGTGAAGTCTCACAAGAAACAGTAGATGTGGAAATTGACATCAACTTAAAAAGACTATATAAAACTGGTCTTCCAATCTGTAATGGTTGTATATCTGATAGGAAGAAATCAATAACACAGAGACCATTTGGAAAAACTGAACTAGACACTCACACATGAAAACAAATATGATAAAATAAAATAAACAAGTTATTGAAAATGACATAGTCCCCACTATGTTTGGGTTTTAACAGTTTCCTCTGGGTCAAAAAATTTACTAACCATGGCATTGGGCTAATTTGCCTCAAAATTTATTAGCCAAACCAGACTTTCAATTAGCCAAACTTTTGCAATAAAAATGAACTTATATAAATAAAGACAATAGCGCAAACTTGTATGTTTTTACTGTTTATTTACATACATTTTCATGTCATGTTGGCAAACGTACGGTTCTCATCTTTGCTTCAAAGTTGTAGCGCCAGACATCTAGGTTTTAGTCAGTTCTCATTGTAACTATTTTCTAAATCTCAATGTGCAGTGTGACCTGTGAAATTTGAATATGACCCATCGTATGCATAACGTTTCAGCAGTTTCATGTGCCCCATGACCATTTCCTGATGTGGAGAGCACGTCCTGGGTAGTTTAGAAACTACGCGATATTATCATAACTTATCCAAATGATTGGTTACGCACGGCCATTACGGCAAGGCATCTTCCCTCACGAGTGAAGCGATGATCAATTCATCGTTGGACAGTCTCTCCTGAAAACTTCACTTAGATAAATTCAAACTGCCACGTCACCATTTCATTCTCACTAAAACTGATTTTTTTTCTTTTTGAGCTTCGTTACTAGATCGAACGTGAATTTACTGTTCACTACTGTTCACTACACCATTCTCTTCGTCTGAGGTGAACATGGTTTGCACATTATGTATCAGTTTTATCAGTGTTAACAGTTCTCCTCAGATCAGCGACACAAAATTTGGATTAAACACTTTTACAACTGTATCTCTGTCAAATTGAAAGTTTGCGCTGTCGTTCGTACTTCATGTCACGGAACTCAGTTTGATATGACATTTATTTACATTGCTGATGTAACAATTTTATGATTTGAGGAACGTACAATGTGTGCACTTCCTTCTAAATGTAATACAATGTAGTTTAAATTACGGATATTCCACGTTGTGACAAAGAAACCACAAGCATTACGCATAGATTTTCTGGTGCCCTATTCTAAATTGGCTTCGCAAATTTGACTAATTGTATCAAAAATATTCTCACCAAATGCTGATTTTATTCGCATTTTACGATTTTGCGAGTGGGCAGCGGAAACACTGGTATTAACGAACTGGCAGTTTATGTTGTCATTTTCAAACCTGGTTAATGTTGTTTGGCCTCATATGGTTGTTTTTGATATCACTACTCTGATCATGCAACAACACTTGTGAACATAAATCAAACAGACTTAGATATATTGTGTCTGCTCATTGGACATGGAACATGCCTACTCATGTTGTGTCTCCTCGTTGGACATGGGACATGCCTACTCTTCAAAATGACGTCATGGAATAAACCATTCAACATGAAAACTGCGCCAACAAAATGGCTGCCAGGCAGCCATATCGAATTGTATCACAACGAAAATGGATATGCACATGTATGTCATAGATCACTGTGCTAATACCAACTTTGAATGAGACTTGTTCAAGCATGTCTGAGTTATGGCTTTGGACATGGAAAATTCGCAAACAAAATGGCTGCCAGGCGGCCATATTAGATCGTATCAGGAACAAATTGAGATGCTTATGTATGCCAAAGTATGTTGTCCCTGTACCAAGTTTGAAAAAAATTGGTCCAGGCATCCCCAAGAAACGGCTCCGGACAGACAGACGGACACATGGATGGAACCCAATCCAGACTAAAAATCAACCTACCCACCTATTCTAAAATTGAGCGTAATTGGAAAGCGTAACTGGAACCACAAAGTTTTTTATTAGGCCTAAATCAGCTTAAAAATAGATTTGCTAATCCCCAATTGTAACTGAAACAATATTTATGTATCCAATTGTAATATTAAATTTGTCATTCTATTATATGATAAAGAGTTGCTGAATAACTGGATTATTTCATTTACCAAGAATAATAACATCCAAATAAATTTACAAAATAAAAACACAAGTCTATACAGTGCAAAGATTGGTCAGTGGTATTGCTCAAAGAAATTTTGTTTGACTTTCTCCCAACTTGTACCCTCTCGGGAGAAAAAGGATTAAAAAGATGTGACGAATTGGTTAATTCAATGTAGGAAGGAACATTACAATATCAATTCAAATTTTGCATCTCAAATAGAAATACTATGTAAGTAAACTGGCAAAATTCATTTTAGCATTATAAAGTCAAGATTTTGATGGAGGCAAGGTTTAGTATGACTGTTACTGCTCACGATAACAATAATAACATAATATGACAAAAAATAACAGAACTCGAGACAATTTTTTAAAAAATACCACCAATCACCTTGTCGCACAACTGTACATTTTTTAAAAATGTTTATCCATATGGTAGTCCATGCTAACAAGAAGTGTTCATTTGTTGAATGACTATCCAGTTGCCTATCCTACCATGTTGCTATCTTTACGATATATGCTATCATCATGTTGTTAGATATATTCACATATATTTTCGAATGTTTATTCAATTGTCTATTAACCCTCGTTGTTATCTTTGCAATATATGTGATCATTTGGCTGTTGCTGTGGGCGTGGTCTTGTTGCTAGGCACATTTGCATACATTTTTTGAATGTTTATTCGTCTCTATTGCTATTGCTGTTGTTATCTTTGCAATATACATGATTATTTGGCTGTTGCTATGGGCTTGGTCTTGTTGCTAGGCAAATTTACATACATTTTTTGAATGTTTATTCAATTGTCTATTATTCCCTGTTGTTATCTTTGTGAAATACATGACTGTTTGGCTCTTGCTATGGGCATGGTCATGGTTGCTAGGGTATTTGCATACATTTTTTGAATGTTTACTCATTTGCCTACCAGATGATGTTGTTATTTGACCAAAATACACTGCCATTTGGTTATTGCTAAGGGCGTGGTCATGGTTGCTAAGGCCAATTTTCTCAAAATGTTTTGAAGAAAATCTACAGAATAACACTTTCAGAAACATCTCACCAAGTTTCAGACTCGGTGACCAAGTACTTCTTGAGATATAAGTTTATGACCAAAAATGAACATTTGTACACCTAATTAGTAATTTGCATATCACTCATGGAATCATTGTATGCTTAATATTTCTTCATCCATACATCCCCAGATGCATTCCCATTAAATTTCAGCCCAATCTGCTGAGTAGTTTTGAAATTATAGATTTTTAACCAACAAGTCATTGATAATGACATAGCCCCCACTATGATTGGGTTTTATGGAATTATCACTACTCTGATCACGCAACAACATTTGTGAACCTAAAACAAACAGACTTAGATATGTTGTGTCTGCTTGTTTGACATGGAACATGCCTACAACAATAAAAATAAAGGATTGGTCGGGTATGGGGGATCATATCACGATGAAAATGGATATGCACATGTATGTCATAGAACACTGTCCTAATACCAACTTTGAATGTGATCTGTTCAAGCATGTCTGAGTTATGGCTTTGGACATAGAAAAATCGCAAACAAAATGGCTGCCAGGCAGCCATATTGGATCGTATCACAACAACAATGAATATGCACATGTACATGTATGTCATAGAACACTGTCCTAATACCAACTTTGAATGTGATCCGTTCAAGCATGTCTGAGTTATGGCTTTGGACATAGAAAAATCGCAAACAAAATGGCTGCCAGGCAGCCATATTGGATCGTATCACAACAACAATGAATATGCACATGTACATATATGCCATAGAACACTGTCCTAATACCAACTTTGAATGAGATCTGTTCAACCCAATCCATAAGTCCCCGTCCCGGACTTTGTCCGGCGGGGACTAAAAAGACACATTTTTAGCCCTAATTTGCATATCACTGATGGAATCATCATGTCATGAACAAATCTTACTTTACACCTTAAGAATGTTCCCACCAAATTTCTCACCAATCTGCCCAGTAGTTTCCGAGTTTAAGTTTTTTGAGCAAAAATCACATTTTTTGACCTAAATCACACACCTGTGATGCTATCATTTTGATTTGAACAATTTCCCAACTAGACACAGAGGGTAATGAACCCACCAAATATCATGGCAATCGGTTCAGCGTTTTTTGAATTTAAGTTGTTTACACACACACACACACATCCACACACAGACAGACAGACAGACAGACAGACAGACAGACAGACGCCGGACTATCCCTATAGCACTACTGAACCTCAGTTCAGTTGTGCTAACAATGTAATATTTCCAACGTTTGTGGCTAATGACTTTTCCATGTGGCTAATTGAAACAGACATTATTCAAATGTGGAAAATGCGTCTAATGATAGTGACTAGCAGAGAGGTGGCTACTCGGCAATATTTTCCTGGCTACCTTTCAGGAAGTTCTTAAAAATTCTTCATTTCAACCAGTATGTTTCTATCATTGGCAGATTTTGGAGTCTCATTCCTAGATATTATCAGTTACTTTTTACGTATTAACAGCTACTTGCCAATAAAATGATACATTTTTACCTACCTTTCTTTCTACCTTTTCTCAATTTTTTCAGCAACTTTTTTATTAGGGCAATCATATCTGTGTAGATAAAAAAGGAATGATATAATTGAAGCACACAGTGTTCTCCATGGACCCTTTTAACTGATTAAAAGCTAAACATTGTTCAAAACAGTTGTTTTTTTGAGGAATGCAATCTGTCTTTTAACAATTTGAAGCATAATTTTTAAAGTTATTGCATTGCAGCAAAATCTAACAGTACAGTTGGGCAGGTCTTTCCATAATTTTCAGTCGAGCATTTAAGTTTTAGCAGCCATGGGCCGCTGGGCTGGCATTACTATCGATTGTGTTGACCCGTCCCGTTTGCGGGAACGAGATACATTGTGATAACTGTGGTCTTCACAATATTATTTTGCATAAATTTCACCAGTGGGATCTGTAAGTGGGGTTTCAAAGACATCGGCACTGCGGGAAATCAAAACACTTCTCTGTACCATAACATAGCGTCATTGCATACTATTTCAACTTCCATGTATTTCCTCCGCCAACTCTGACAGATGAAGAGTCTGTGTTACAAAAAACTGTTCTGGATTTGTACATTCATGGAAGTATAACCCACAGGAAGAACAACTGAGTTAATCCCTTTAAAAATCCTTTGTTTTAGACCGAGTTAATCCCTTTATACCCATTGTGTGAAATCCCTCTGATCTTAGGTTGGGTGTCGCGCTGGCAGTGGGCGACGTTGGTTACCAGGGCGTGGCTTTTTCATGTGAGCGTTGCTAAGCCGTCTCTGTTACGGGCAAAGGTCACTGCATATGCGCATAACGTTTCATTGAAAAGACAGCGTCTTCCTGAGGTAAACAGTGTTTGTTGTAACGCGATCGAGTAAGATTGACGGAAGTTACACCAATTTCTAGTTTGCACACTCGTTTTTGTGAATGTTTTTCAACTCTCGATTTCAATATGTGGAACAAATCAGAACAAAAACTGTCTTTGAAGAAAATGAACCGCAGATTACATGCTTTCCAACGGTATTTTTGTCTACATGTTCCGGTTTGTTCCGGAGTGTGCAGACGCGAGTTGAACATTTTGATTTCTTGACATCACCACGTACGCTCGTGTCCCCTTTTTTGTCATTTGCTTATATACAAATGCACAGGGAAGCATTTTCTTACTTTTTTAGGTGGTTTTGGTGTCAGTAAGACTATTATTTGTCTGCTGTAGTGGTTGCTAAACTTGTTGACTACAATGCGACTCTTCATTTCCCTTACTTTCTATCCACAGACATTTGTTTCCCGAGTTATGTCTCAGAATATTTCTATCAGAATACAATAAAATGTCGATAATATCGTTAATGTTGACGTATTTAGCCAACTATATATGAAAGGGGTAAAATTACACTTGTTTCTGTGATCGCACAGGTTCACTCGCCGCGAAAGAAGACACGAGGTTTGAAAGGCAGCCGCCATTAGTACCGTACATAAACATGAACTTTCAACCGGCCGTTGTAGTGGGCAAACATTTCGATTTTACCTTCCGTCCCTTCCTAGTTCCCAAATGTAACAATCTTCCGATAAATCGCGTCGTTGTTACAATCGGAGCATGCCTACCAAAGATATCAACCGATTTCTGACGCCATGGATCGGAGCAGAATGTTTTTCTAACTACCTATTTTGCATATTGTCCTAGCCCTTTATGTAACTACAGCAGCACATGTTACGGCCGATAGCGGCTCTCCATTTACCATGTAAACATATCCAATCACTTTTTCGGAAGGTAGTTAGAAAAAAATTATCTCCTCCAATTCCCCTTGTAATTTTATTCTGATAGAAATATTCTGAGACATAACTGGGGAAACAAATGCCTGCGTTTCTACCTCAGACTTATGTGTAACGAGTATCCACGACAACACCCGAACTACGTCATTAATATGCTAAGCTCGTTCCGGACACCCGGAAGTTGTTCACACATCGTTAGGAAAGCCAGCTTATCAAGTTTTAAAGTAAGCGGTTACTGATTGCAGTGCAAACAGCGGCATCCAACATGTGCTGTCTGATCCCACCCCAGTTGTTCTTCCTGTGGGTTATACTTCCATGGTACATTGTACATGTTGATTTTGAAGTTCTGGTTTTGGTCTTAGTTTTAAACTGTTGGGAGTGTATCATAATCCTTGCCGAACTATCGATGGTTTTAGTCTCAGTTCGATCGTAAACATGCTATATTGACTACCAAAATGGGGGCGAAGAACTAGAGAAATGAACAATGCATGCTGCTAGCGCTGCATGCAGTACTCGAGTTTGAACTACTTCCATGGTCCATGCATCGTGACATCACATCAGCAAAACTCTGCATTATAAGCAAATTATACATCTACACTACAGCAATACTTTCACAACACCATACCAGAACACATGCTCATGAATATGGACTGTTGTTAGAGGTAAAAACTGAAGTTACAGGTAAAAATGCAGGGTGAACAACAGAGTCATGCTTACTTTTAGTCTTCGTAAATTCAATATGGCCGATTCGTGGGAAAATTACTGCATATTAATTAGTATTATGTGAATACGCCAACTACGTCATGTCGGATTTGATCGAGCCCATAGATTCTACCAATGAAGCATCTCCCGACGACCGCAAGAGGGCTGGCTTCGATTTAAATTTGTACGAAGCCATTCATTAATTGATTTTACGTGGAATGGAATACAGTGATCAAGGAGAGACAACCCCTGAAATGCCAAATATGCATATGTTTACCACATTTCAACTTCCGTGAAAAAAACGGCAGTAGTCAATCGTATGGCCGTGTATGGCGCTAATCAACCTGCGTACAATGGTAGGAGTGTCTCTCCAGAGGGCGCCATGATCACTGCGTATCGTTCAGCACCAGACATTTAAAATGACGATCAACTTTCTAAATGTTGTGCATGATATTGTGAAGCCATAGTAGGTGGCATTCCATATCTTGCATCTTTTGATTTTCTCCATTATTCATTAATGATTTTCATCCATGTGTTCCCCGACATCAAACAGTGCAGTGAGATACAATCATACATCGCCAACCTACATATCTGGCCTAATTCACTTGAAGCCAAATCCCACGACACTCTGATCAACTGCCAAATGTTTATTGCATGAACCCAAGTACAAACTGTTGTCATATGGCAAGCGTGCATTCCCACGTGCTGCACCCCATCTATGGAATGCACTGCCACTGGAAATAAGACAAAAGCCAACAGCTGACACTTTCAAAAAGGGCCTAAAGACATATCGGTTCTCCAGAGCATTCTAACTGCACAGCACTTCTGAACTCTACATAGTAGTGGATACTGGCGCTTTATAAATTCACTGATTGATTGATTGATTGATCGATTGATCGATCGATCGATCGGTCGGTCGGTCAATCGATCGATTGATTGATCGATCGATCGGTCGCTCGGTCGCTCGGTCGGTTGGTTGGTTGGTTGGTTGGTTGGTTGACTGACTGACTGATTGACTGACTGACTGACTGACTGACTGACTGTGGGAAATGAACAATATTGAGTAATATTAAAGAATTCATGTAAGAAACACGGACAAACACACATATTTACATGTACCACATTTCAGACAAGGCTATATGCCACTGTAGAAAAGGACTTTTTTCTACCATCACATTCCAAGACACAATGACCCCCCCCACCCCCATCCACAATTTTCAAAACAACATAACCCCCCCCCTTCTACTGTCAATTTCAAAAACAGAGTAACCCTCCCCTTACAAATCCACCGCCGCCCCCCCCCCCCCCGGCCGAATCAACTGACCGATCCCTTAGGTCTGTGGTCCCAAGAATAAGCAACGACCAAAAGAACGGACAACTTAATACACAGAAACAACAATTGAGAGATACCAGGTCTTTCATACTGTAAATTGAATTTATATAATATAGTGTACCACATACCAGTCTGTGAGTCTACATATTACACTTAAGTTCGTCTTGTTCACATTAATTTATAATGGTCTTCATTTACTTCCCTTACATATCATAAAACTATCACAGAAGTAGTACAATCGACAAATATCTAGTCTTTAGGTTGAAGCAATTATGGAAAAAGACATTTTTAAAAAATTGTATTAAGCGTTAAACACAGCGGAATTGTTAGATAAATAAGGTGAAAATTATATACAATTAAATTAATTTTTCACAATCTGTATTTTACTCTTTTCAAATTTGTTCATTTTTCACTCCTTTGAACTTTTGAATCCGAGTACTAGGAGTGCTATCTGCTAGACCTCGGATGTTCTTCCGATACAATACGTACGACACACGACCGAACATTGCTTTCGAGGATGGAAGTTCGAGCAAGCCCTCACTGTGAACTTCGTTCGCTTATAGTATCGAAAGAAAGCCCGAGAGTCTAGCAGCAAGACTATAGGAGTGCATACATTGGCCAAAATTATATGTACATGAGTGTGATAGCGTGATGAGTTCTAGCGCCAACAACGGTAAGAATCGGATAAAGAACCTGCAGAACATTGCCCTTTTCATATTAATTAATGTGTTTAAGTATAAGTAAGTAGAAGGTTAATACATGTAGTTGATATATATACCCAGACCACTATAGTCTACAGTTGTCTGAGATATATACAATGTTTCCAAGCTGTTATGTTTTGTTTTCCCAAAGTGATGAACTGAAACTCAACACATCATGTTAAAAATCAAAAGTCATACGAGTACACAATAATCGATGCATAATAAGCGGATAATTTACGAAAAAACAAATATTACACCCCTTGACCTATCCTCTTACTGTAGCTTATCGAGTCTGAGATGGCTATTTCATTTCTCGTATGGCTATTTTACTAAAATCATGAAATTGAGGGGCTTGAAATCATCAGACTTCGCAAACAAGACTATTTGCACCATACATTCTTAGCTATCTAGCTGCATCCGTTGGTCATGCGATGACTTCTGTTGCTGTCCGCTGTTTATATATTGTTTACATCATATGCATACAAGTCTCAAATCCAGTCTCAGATACGGTCTCACGTTGGAATTCCTTCAAAATGAGAGTCTCTGACTCAGTCTCATTTATGGTTTACATGGGGTCTTATATATCTGTTCTGAGGCAGTGTCACAGTGAATTCTAACTGCATAAGAGGCGAGATCAATTGTTCAATGTTGGATAAAAAGAAAACTTTTACTTTGAGGTGGGGGTAGGGGTTTGAACCATTTTAGTTGGGGGTAGGGGTTTGAACCATTTTAGTTCTCCTCCTATGAAACCATATGTTGTGTACCCCTAAATATAAATATTACTTTTAAAAGGTAATCAAATTGAGAAACAGATGAATTTTAGCTATAATAGTAAATGAATGGCACTAACATACTGTAAAAGTAACATGTCAACAAAATCATTATTTTTCCTATCTATATATTTGAAATCGACTGTGCTGTCTGAAACATTATTTTCAGGTTTGCCAATTTAATTAGAAGGTGGTGGGGTGGGGTCTGAGGCCTAAGTAAAAGAATTTAGTGCATAATCGCAAACGGCAAACTCACATTACAGTGTATCTCATCATGTCAGTAAGTCATAATGACATTCTCGAACCGGCGTACGGCATCCATTCATTGCAGTATTTCATTTTGTAACTGCAATACGTCATTTTAGCATTGCGGTATTGCATAGGCGAATTTTGGCAGGACTGTTATATTCTACGCCAAACACGTACCAACAATTTTCGTTACAATTTGCGTAACGACTGTTGTCAAAATCTTGTTGTACGTTATACCTCGATGATATAATACACTAAATGACAGAGCGCTTGACATTTGTAGATCAAAGCTACGGAACTCAATTCCTGGAAATCTAAAGCTCATCACTGATGTTTTAATTGTTTTTAGCTCTATTTGTTTTGATTGTTTTATCATGCTTTTAATTCTGATGTATGTACAGCGCACTCGATAATGAATGAATATAAATAAAAAAGGCGATTTAGAAAATAAATGAACTTAAAACTTTACGAAAATCTTGTCATTTCTTAAGTTCGGATATCGATAACGTTCATTGTTCCGGAATATAAGATTGCATTTGAGTAATGTTGCACAGGTGCGACATAAAATTCTTTGCAGCTCTTCAACATATCTGTACTACACGAAACGGTTCAATCATCGTTGATTATATTGTGTACATCGGCTTGATGTCCGTAAAAAAGTCGTAACAGATATGTACTTGTTTAAATCACTTCATAGCACAAACTTTGTAGGATGCTGATTGAGGTTGGTACGATATTGATCTTCGGATACAAACTTAGTTTTTCATATCCTTGAGAGCCTTGTGTTTACTATTAGACAATTTGAGGAATGACTACAATTTGTAACAAAGTGTTTACATTCAAATTTCAATTTCTATTGACAATGTAGAAATATTGTTATGATTTAATGAGAAGAACTTCTAGAGTTTTAAGTTAATCACTGACATCAGTGGCCGTTCTATTAAATCGAATTGCAATCGTTGTGTGGGTAAAGTTTGTAAATCTGGTGCCGGAAGAGTCAGCCCGTGCTTTCTCTCTCCTGAGAGTGTCATAGAGGGCTCCCTACTGTCGCCGTGATGATGGACGTAGTTCAATGTAGTTCAATGACGCAGTGATCACGGCTGCTGAAAACGTCGCAGAGATGTGTTCGAATAGCAACTCACGTGAACTGGCGATATTCTTCGAGACTTTTAGAAGTCGAACATAGTTACTATGCACAACGAAAGTTGTCAATGTAACTTGAATAGAACGTGGAAATGTTGGACTGTTTTTTCAGTGATAGCAAAGTTATGTGGTGTATAGATCCACTTACATTACCTTGAAAATTATTTTCCCCAGACGAGCTTCTTCGTCCATATTAACATGTACTCAAGGTAAGATAGAAAGTCTTTTCTTGTCAAATAAGATATCCAAATCTGTATCTTTTTCAAGACTGAAATCACTCATGTTATTCTCCAAAGTTGAGGTACGTTGTTTGTGCTATGCATTCCTTTGATCATACAGGTGATTAGTAATACCATTTATTAAGTTATTGATGACAAAGAGAAGTAGACTAAAGATTTACACACTCGTCATTCTTAGTTAAAACTAAATATTTTCACTTGCCATTTTAATGTAAGATGTAACCGTATTTGTCTGAGAAGCAAAACTAGCCGAAGATTTTAAATTGTTTTTGTATTCATTTACTCTTGAACAGTATAAAGTGTGAAATGTGGCCAGTAACTATAGTATGGTCGTTCATATATTTATATGTCTGAATATACATTAACTGGGACCCCTCCAGATAAGAGAGTTGATTTGTTGTTTGTAGTACAATGATAATACTGTCTTGTAAAACTGTTTCATATGTCAATGAGAGTCAAACAGTCAAAAGTGCACGTGAGCAAGTAGAGTTTATTTTCGACAATTTAAATTTCTTGAAACATTTACTTTCGTCGAAAAATTGGAAGAAAAGTTCGTAAATCACCAACAAATTTCAACAAAAATGAAAACTTATCTCAATAAAATAATGTTAACATGAAATAGAAAATGTGTATTCCTTCGAAATACTACAAATAAATAGTTAAAGATCCAACCCTCTCCTCACATCACATCACAACTAACAGTGGTGTCAATGGTGGGATGTCAAAAAATCATAAAAGAAATGCAATAAATAGATAATAGAAGATTGGTCATAGTAACATTTGACCCTCCCCTAATTCGATTTCATAAAATACTACACCCCACACCCCCAACCAAAATTCTCACTCGGTACCCCCGCCGGCCAAACTCTACAGGTATTAGTGAAGAAAAAGAATACTATTCTTAGCCTGTACGGCTTGGCATGGAGGAGTGACTTGAAATTTTAGTGATAGAGATTTAAATGAAAGTCATCAAAAATCGCAAATATCTTAATTAATAAATCTAACTTCACAATTGTTACGTTTGTATTTTTAAAAGTCTAAATCTCACTTTTTTATTAAACAAGCAAGCTGGAGGCGAAGATTTTACATAATCTTTATCAACGAGTGCGGGCGCTGTTCAATGTATGTTGAACACCCATAAACCTGTGCGCTACACTGGGCGACGTACTATAGTCTATGATGTTTTCCTAAATGATACGAATCCTGCTACTAGTACTACAGACGTATCAATATACGCTCTATACTATAAGACAATATAAAGGTAGGGGAAATATATTCAAGACAAAAAATTGCAATATTTAGACTGTAGACAAGGAACACAACAAAATACGAAATACTACGCGGACATGAGCACTCCATGACGACTGTCCGAACACATTTTATTAGTGTTCAAAGATCTTTTGAAAGTGACAGATGCCTGGCCTGACATAACACTTTTCAAAGATGCCAGACTGTTTCTTCAGGGCGAGACTCGGGGACTGCAATCCATGGATACATATTCTTCAATTTCCAATGCGAAATGTAGCTATAAACTCCAGACGACAGTACCGCAAGCAGCAATGGATAAAATTCTTCGAAAATGTAACCTCTTTATGTCATTTATGATTATGGTAACCCATATCTATGTTTTATTCTCGCCTCTCTCCAGGAAACCAGGAGACAGTTGAACATTCCGTTCAGTCCACTGAAATGCACGATTGACTACGTCAGAGACCCAGGTCCATGATATCTGAAGACGTCATCTGCGTAAAACCTGAAGTTGAAATGGATCATTGTGACAATCCATATAAATGGATGCAGAAACATTTTAATACTATGTGTCTATGAGATTTAAGCTACCATTTGTGGCTATTTTATACAGTAACACAGAAAGTTTTTTTTTTGCAGGAAAAAGCACATAAGTAAGTAAGTAAGTAAGTAAGTGAGTGAGTGAGTGAGTGAGTGAGTGAGTGAGTGGGTGGGTGGGTGAGTGAGTGAGTGAGTGAGTGAGTGAGTGAGTGAGTTAGTTAGTGAACTGTGACAGACAGGCAGACAAACAAACAAATACACAAACAAACACATATGTACGGACGTACGTACATACGTACAGGCCTGTATAATACTATTGAATAATATACTATGTTTCTATGTATATACTATCTGTACAAACACCATTATAGGTATATTATGTCAATTATCATGACTATGAACCACTTAGAACCAGTTTATGGCTTTCAATGAATAAAAAGAAGTAAAAAGAACTTTTACAAATGACCATAATTCAGTAGGTCTCAGTAGGTGAAATGAATTACAAAATTTACATTTTAGCATTGAACCTAATCTGAATGACTATTTCCACAGTTGCAGTTGACCTCTAGGTGGCAGTATGATCACTGCAGCCAATTATAAATGTTTGGTACTGTGTGCCCCTATCTCTGGTTGATCTTGATTTGGGATTACAGTGTCAGATGTTGATATCCTCTGTGATCTTTCTTAAAAATACATGCCAGAATGTGTCAATATAAAATGGAAATGGAGTCCCAGTCAATGTTATGCTTGTATAGTATTGAGTGTTTAGCTAAAGGAACATCACATACACTATTGTGTGAGTGTAACATGATTATTAAAGTGGCACAGGCTGACAATCATATATGTCTGTAAACGTGAAAATACTTACAAAACCTTCAATGTACTTAATATTCTAGTATAATGTTAATGTTGATGTATACCTTCTAATAGTGTCTATTACACACTATTACACCCGACGATCCTTCTGGTGAAACAGTCCGTAGTATAATTCCACAATGTAATATCAGACTTGTCCTCTTTCATTTTTATGTATGATAGCTCTCCAAGGTGATCGAGCACTCTACTTGGCGAAAGAAGAATGAAATTATATGTGTATATATATATATATATATATATATATATAGTTAGTTTTGGTAATTCTGGAACTCTTTCTTTTTTGTAACTCGGAGTTTCATGCATCGTGTGATCATCAAACAATGTTGTCAGTTGTTTGATGATCGCACGATGCGTGAAACTCCGAGTTACAACCAAGAAAGAGTTCCAGAACTACCAAAACTATTGGGCTCTGCCACTGCTGTATAGAGCACTGTCTTAGCAGATTAATACTCACCAAGTTATATATATATATATCTGTTTGTCTGTGTGTGTGTTTTAGATAAAAGTATAAACAAAGCAGATAATTCTTTGTCATGATTTGGCTATACTTTCATCTTTCAACAAAACTTTGTCCCAATTTTATTTAAATTACAGTCCAGTTGTTGAAAATCTAACATTTGAAAGCTGCACTGGCTGGAGTTGGTCAGTTATTTTCATACATTACTAGTCTAGTTCCTGATGACCGTGTTCCAATTTTATCCAACGTTTATAAGGGACAGGAGGTTTTTAACTCTAAAAAGTCATTTTTGAGACTATTCAGACATTTTCAGAAAATAATTTCCAAGCTTTATTAGACAGCACCAACATGTAAAAAGCAACTGCATAAGGTTGAAATATTTTTGAAATATAGTTTGATAGGATCTTGACAGTAAGAGGTAGGGGGAAGATCTTGAGACTGAGATGTGTACACCTCGTGTGGGGGAGGGGGTCCTAGGGGGTCTCCCACTAGAAGTCCTGGAGGTTTTTTACTCTGAAAAGTCAATTTTGAGACTACTCTGACCCTTTCAGACAATAATTTCCAAGTCTTACAAGACAACACCAACATGTAAAAAGCAACTACATAAGGTTGAAATACATTTGAAATATACTTTGAAAGCATCTTGACAGTAAGAGGGGAAGAGCTTGAGACTGGGATATGTCCACCTCACGTGGGGGTCTGAGGGGGGTCATTGAAGAAAGGATTTTTTTCTTCCATCACAATCTAAAACACAATGACCCCCCCCCCCCCCCATTTACAATTTTCAAAACAGCATGACCCCTCTACTGTCAATTTCAAAAACTGACCGGTCCCTTGGAATGTTTAAAAAAATGTTTTGTTAGGTCCAAACTTATTTTTATTTATACTAACAATAATATTGTACACTGTGTACAGTATCACATCACCTGCCGATCAATTATTTTTGTAGCTATATACACAATAAATAAAATCAAATTGATTTTATGGTCCATACCCAAAACTCAGTACCCTCAGTAGTAATCATGATTTCAACCTGTTTCTGTACTGCTTATGGATAATGATGACCACTATAATTGTTGGTGTTTTAACAATTTTTTTTAACTTCATTTATAAACTGTCTATGAAAATTGCCATTACGAAACCATCAAGTTCACTTTTGCCCCAAACTGCAATTTAAGTGAAGCATTGATTGTGAAACAGCCAAGCATTTACATGACATGTACTGTAACTAGTGTGGTAGCTAGGAAATATCGGTACATGTATATGAATATGTATCGTTATGTTTGAACTAATATTATAATAAGTAATATTAAAGAATTCATGTAAGAAACAGGGACAAGAACAAATATTGACATGTACCACATTTCAGACAAGGCTATATGCCATTGTAGAAAGGATTTTTTTCTTCCATCACAATTTAAAACACAATGACAGTTTTCAGTGAATGTGTTGTGGTTGTCTGATCAAAGAAATGATATGTTTTGTACAAAATATATGTTTTATGTTTTGTACATTTTATGATGCAAAATGATATTTGAGTCTGTCAACTTAATAATTAATTATTTCTATTTCAAGGGACGCATTCGGCTATCCAATGGCTATTTGTACAATTGCATCTTATTTACATGTATTTATAGACAATGTACAAACCAAGTTATTGTGTTCAAACAGAAAATGTAGATATACCCAATCATTCTGTCTGGACCACCTGTGTCTATGTCACTGGATGAAGTGCTCAAAATACAAATCAAAACCTTTCAAATCCCCATTAATTATGCCAATATTTCATAAATTATGCCGGAGAAGGTATAAATATGTTATTCTTCCATATTTTCCTTCAATCAAAAGGAAAATACTCATGAACCAAGAGTTTTGTCACTGATCATCTTCAGACTCTTGACAAGGCCCCTTAGGTCACTCGTGTTTTCCATGGCTGAAAGAAGAAATATTTGGGAAATAAATATCTAATTTTCCCGTTTAAAATATTTACATCTTGTTATCTGTAATACACAAACTTGAATCAACTTTGTCATTTACAGTAATCGATATAAGATATTTATCTAATCTTGAAGAAAAACATACACCAAGAATGACATTTGTGGAAGTTTTAAATTTGTAAATTTTAGTTTAAATTAACAAATCGTTTAATTAGCATTTTGATTATTTGAAATTGTATAGAATATGTTTGAATTATTACTGTGATTACCCTTTTATTAAATCATATACATGGAACAATTATATGTGCAATATGCTGGTAAATCCATTCTATTTTAAGTTACACTTCATGTATATACATGCATGTATGACTGAACACCAAGTTTGGATTCTGTAATTCAATTACTTGTATAGTAGTTGCATAGTATTATAGAGTGCTCTGGACACCTCCCTACATGAGCATGCACCAAAAATTACCCCAACTGCACATGTACCTACAAAATGTTATAGAGACATAGACTCAGTTTGATTATTTTCATGTATTGATTGCTATTGAGTAGGAGTCCCATGAGGCAATGCTTGCCCATCACAAGGAGCTAACGTGAACAGTGAATGAGAAAGTTTCAAATATGTATTTCTAGGCAACTGTGCATAACATAAGTGATGTAAAATCACGAGTGACATCAGATTTCAGTGTTTATATACAAAATGCCTTTATTTCCATTAGTAGAAACTTGCCCTTTAGTTTACCCCCCTTAATGCATTGGATAATAACCCTTGGATGGTAATCTCACATTGTAATCCCCAATCTCACTATAAATGGGGCAGTACATTTGCAAACAGGACATTTGGTTATGAGGTGTACACATCATATTTATTATTGTTTTATAGTTTAAAGATAGTCAGCCAAGTAGTGAAAAGGAGATAATACCGACTCCATCACATGGCATCTATAGATCTGGCTATAAGGGCAAAACTTTTTTCAACAATATTAGTAATTTGTGGAGGAAATCTGTTGGAGAATTCAACATTCTGAAAATTGGTAAAAGTTGGATTCAATTCCAACACTTCTTGCAATAGTGCTATTGCTGGGTGCGAGTATTCAATTCCCACATTTCTTACAATATAGTGCTATTACCGAGTGCTAGTATTCAATTTCCACATTTCTTGTAGTAGTGCTATTACCAGGGGCTAGTCAATAACCGTAGAGCCATATTTTAAGTACGATCATTATTTTGTTGGGACCAACTTTGTTGACATCTTCAAGACAATGGGTATTTTCACCCAAATATTTATCCCCAATGGACGAAGCCCGGTGATGAAGTAGGGGTTGGGGGTTGGGGGGGGGGGGGGGGGGGGGGGGCTACTGTATTTGGTCAAATGCACATGTCCATGTGTCTGTTTGTGTGTGCATGCATGCATCCCTCCATCATTGTATACTCACCTGTATTTCATACAAAGGTGTGCAGCCCAAGTTGAAAACATCTACCAATCTACTTGATCAATTGTTAGGGGTTCCAGTCACAAACAGACCCATCTTGGGGAAATCTTCCGATTATTCACCTTTATTATGTTGATGTGAAGATTTGTCCAAAGCAATGCCATGGGATGTTTCCTATGTGGTGATTAGGCCAAATTAAAAAAAGGTTCAGGTTACTGACCCCACCTAGTTTTTCACACCAACCCAAACTTTTTTAAGTATTCAAGAAATCACGAAAATCGTGAAGTCTTGCAAGAAATAGTGGGTGCCGAAACTGATATCAACTTAAAAAGACAATGTGAAACTATTCTTTCAATCTGTAATGGCTGTACATCTAATGGGAAGAAATAAACAACACAGAGACCATTTGGAAAACAATGGAAAACCTGAACTAGACACTCTACCTACCTCACCTATTTTAAAATTGAATGTAATCGCAACCACACATTTTTTTTTTACACCTTAGGGAACTTTAAGACAAAAAGTTGACCCATGTTTAGGAATTTTTTTCATGAAAAAGTGACCCATTTGGATGGCACATACCCACACACATTTCTATGTGAGTCCCCTCCCCTCTCAGTCAATGGCAAGCTTTATAATGCATCCTCAAGGTCAAATAGCATAAATTAAATTGTTGTACAACTTCACATTTTGCCTGCTATTTAAACTATTGAAGTTTAATAGTGACCCAATTTGAGTGTTACATTATCCATATCCATATTATTGATAATGGTCTTTCTGAGACCATGACCTTTGACCTCGACCTCTGTCTTCAAGGTCAAAGAGCCAAACATTATAGTGCATAGTACACAGCAGAGATGATAGACCAATTTCAACCAAGCCTGCCACAAATGTCAGAAACAGTAATCCACATATGCAGGCTACTTTGACATTGGCAATAATGGTTGAATGGCGGCTATATTTATTGTCAAATTTGACATTCAGTGCACTAACTCAGACTGTACTAGCAGCTTAATACATAGAAATCTAAATTAAATTACTTAACCAGTGTTATTTATAATGAGCTTCAAGACCTTGACATTACTTTTTTTTGGTGACCTTGCCAATGATGACAAAATTTTGATCATATTTGTCATAAAAAATTCAGCATTAACTAGTAAGTTGAAATACTGGCGACTGTCTTTGATGAAGACTTATGAAAATTTGTCACTGTATCAATAACTTTCAGATGAATATTTGAGGCTACATCATTTTTCATCTGCATTATTGACATTACAAATCAATTGTAGATGAACAACAAAAAGTTAGTAAAGAATTTATAGATGACACTTACCATTCATAGCTGTTAGGTGGAGGTGATGTATATTTGATATTCTGCAGACGTACTATGTAATAGATATTGCCTTGAAATACACAGCCAGATATGATAGTACTTTCTCTTGGTCATTATGCCAACAATTATTTAGACTGAGAATGTAGTCATACTCGTATGGTAATTCTGGCAATATGGTCCCCTGGATTTTGAAGAGTTTGATTTTTAATTTAATTTTATTACATAAATTTTAGTTTAATTTTAGCACATTTTGACTTCTGATGATAAAACTTCCTCTTGGAAAATTTCTTGATGTAAATAGTATCGAATTCACTTTATTTCTGTATGTTATTATGGTATGCTTTACCATGCTTGCTATGGCATGTTGTTATGCAATAAAAATTGATTGATTGATTGATTGATTTATATAATTGATAATTTTTTAACGTTTGTGGTGAAATTGATTAAATGATTGATAGCTCTATGAGCTCGGTGGAATTTGGGCAGCATTCACAATTGATTACTCTAAAATCCATATTATCTAGTCAATGCTAGGGGTATCATTGCAGCCAACGCAACTCATTGTCGCCAATTCGACTCACCATACAAGCGGACACCTGATTCAACGTTTTTCTTTATTTTCATGGGGAGGGGTAACACACATACACATAATGCTTAACAGCAAATCATGAATAGAGTTATAATGGAATGTGCCATTATAACTCTAAACCAAACATACAGAAAGTTAAAAGGGATGGGGACTTGATTGTATTGGTGTAATGTAACTGTTGAATGTGTACGCGCAGCGAATAAAAGCGGATCGAGACACGGCGGAAATTGAGACGACGGCAAAACTGCGGAAGTTTGTGAGGTGTATGTGTGTTTGTTATGAGAGAAAGACCATGAACAACAAATGAAAAATATAACCAACAGAAGGACTAACCAACGAACCATTGCCAACCAACCAACAAAACATTGCCAACCAACCAACCAACAAACCATTGCCAACCAACCAACCATTGCCAACCAAACAACTAACGAACCATTGCCAACCAACTAACCAACCAACCATTGCCAACCAACCGACAAACTAATCAACCATAGAGACCCATCTAGTCAGAGAAAACCAAAAACCACAGTAACAAACCAGACATACTGAAATGGGATAACAGAAAATCAATGGGGTGCTGTATGTATATGTCAATATGTAATATGTGATCACGCGCAGCGACGACAACGGACCGAGATGCGAGGTAGATGATGACACGAATATGATGACCGGTGCCGGAGATGCAGAAAGTAATGTTTTTAATGTTTGTATGTTGGAAGGGGTGGGGTGGGGATGGGGGTGAGTTAAAAGAGCAATCATTCATGCAGGCATACATACTAAAAAAAACTCATAAACTTACTTGGTGCTGATGTCTGAAACTGTTTTTCTGTTCTTCTAAACTCCTCCAACCTCCAGTTCTACTAATAAAATAACTTGAAAATACAATTTGATATATAAATTACACTTCAAAAGATAACATAACTGTAAAATACACCTCAGTATCGTAGTAATCAAATACATCAATCAGTCTTGGGTCTTCTTATCTTATCATTTGTCCATCTTTGTCGAGCCTGGCTTCCTGAAAATAAACTTGCATGCAAATTTTATTAATACAGTTTTGTTAATGTTATGTTTTATTGATAAATAATGAAGAAATACATTCAATATAAATTACATTTACCAAAGTGCTCCCATATGGCTGACATCAAATTTTCATGGTTCTAATTTGGAGACAATAATTTTTTATGAAATGGGTGCACTTGCACAGGTTTGGGAAATTACTCTAAAGAAAGAACTGCAAGTATAGATTTGCATAAACTGTATAATTAAATGATTTTTTATTGTCTTACTGTTTCTCCCTGAAAAATTGATCAAGAATAAGTCAAGCGAAAGCATTTTTACACTATCAAATTTATTAATATGACATAGCTTTGATTAAAGTTGTACAAAATGGGTAGAATTTGTATGTGTTATCATAATGTGTATTTTTGGCCTGTTTCAGAGAATTTAAAATTATTTTTTGCAGAACTATGGGGGGGGGGGGGAACGGGGGAGGCGCTGCAACTTCCATAGGTGACCACATGGGGAACGTCTGCTAGAAAGCAGTGTATTCTTTTCTGGGCTGGAAAACTTGGGAAAACCATGCTCAACTGGACCGATATATTTTGCTTCAATTGCAGCTTAGAATAATTCTTTAATTTTCAAAAAGTTGTTACAATTCTTAAAAGTGAGATTTCATTTTCCAAAAGACAATTAATTTGATCAGTTTTTAGCTATTTCATCACACAAACAGACGTCTGTATCTATCATAGATCTGTACAGTATCTATTTTGTGCTATAAAGTTGGTATTAGAAAGTGTCTCCATTTTTGGGTATGTAGTATGACAACAGTAAGGGCTTGGTGATCCCAGCAAAGCCTCCTAGTATCACTTCACACAGAGTTGTCCTGTCATATGAACATGTTTAATGAGAGTAATCCATAATACCAATACTATTTCAAATTCAAGTGCAATTAATTATGAAAGGAAAATTAGAAATTATAATAGTCATTGGTGCCTAATTATGTGCTTATTTATTATATATTATTATTTATCATATATTGGTATTTATCATATATTAGTATTTATTATATTAGTACTTATTACTTATTAGTGATTATTTATTATATGTTATTATTATTACCCTAAAGTTATTATTATCATTATTGTTATTAAGATAGAATTTAATAGAAGGGCCGGCAAAGAAAATTTATCTTAAGTGTGCTTCTTTGAACTAGTATTGGCAAAATAAACCACTTTCATTAATTTTGTTCACATGACCATGTATCCCAGGATGAGGTGGGCAACTCTTTGTGAAATGACATAGGGAGGCTATGTTGAAACCCCCAAAACCCAAACTGTTGTCATACTACACACCCTAAAAAAGGGTCTGACCCTTTCTTATACCAACTGTATCACTCAAAATACATACTATACAGGTCTATAATACATGCCGATGTTAGTTCATATGATGTAATACCTAAAAACTGATCAAAAGAATTATTTTTTTGAGAAATGAAATCTTACTTTTAGCAATTGTAAGAATTATTTTGAAAATTATATAATCATTTTGAGCTACAATTAAAATAAAATCTACCAGTCTAGATGGGTAAGGTTTTCCAAAATCTTCTGGCCCAGAAAAGTATATACCCTATGTCATACCTTATGACATACAGACTTTCCAACAGACCCTCCCCATGTGGTTCATGGGAGTTGCCCCAGCTATGTATTCATGAATGGTAATATTTGTAATTGCTCAAGGTTAGGTTTCAAAAGAAAGCTAGTTAGTTGAATTAATTATGCAGTAAATATTGATTTTTTATTACAAATATGGCCGCCAATTACATTTGCATATGTCGAAAAAAAGAACAACATGCATATTTTCCATATGACATGCCACCTTTGTGCCAGTTTTGAAAGAAATCGGATATTACAAGTCAGAGAAATGACATATTACGGACAGATGGAAGCCCATTGTAATAGTCACACACTTTGGGGGACTAAAAATGCTTTTGCTGGACAAATTCTGTTCCCTTTTCTAAACATTGTAATCTCTGCTTGACATAGAAATATAACCATAATATTTGTGTTCAAAATTTCAATTGATAAATATTGAATCAAACTTTTCTGCTAGCAATACTCGTTTTAGTGATGTGCACAAATTTTAGATTTAGCAAAACCAATTGCAACCTACTGGAGCATTTTGGTTTACACCAGTTGTATTTCTATTTTTATTTATACTGCCATTGTAAAAATAATTATTCCCATGAAATAAAAACTACTCCATGGTAAAAAAAAAAAAAAAAAAAAAAAAATATCAAATTAAAAAAAAAAAATCGTTCCATGGAATAAGAACGACTCACATGATAAAAAAACTAGTCCTATATTTTACAAAAAATATTACATGAAATAAAAACTGCTCCCAGGGTAAAGAAATACTCCAATTTTTTTTTTTAATTTTTATTTATAGTTTTATTTTGAGCGGGTATTTTGTATGTTTTTTGTTTTTGTTTGTTTTTTCTTCAGGAATTGGTGTTTTGATTTTGATAACATGATACTTTTCTAAATGAAAGCCCCTCCCCTCAATTGCAAAACATTTTAATCCTAATTTTTCATCTGCCCACCCAATGCTATATTTTTGTCGACTTATTAACAATGAAACTGGCCAAACTGTCTTCCATTGTTCTCCTAACCAAACGCTTATAAAGTACCCACATGCAAAAGACAAAAATAACAGGTCACTTATCCCAACATAACAACAGGTAGACATCACTTCAGGCATTCTCCAAGTCCATCTTCTCAAGTCATCCATGGCAGTCCATATATTCATCTTCCATTCGTGTAGTAGACGTATACAGCGGCAGACAACGACGTGTAGTACAGACAGCAAATACACCCAGAAATACATAACCATCTTCTCTTCTAACTTTCTTCCAACCAAACCTCTCAAACTGCAACAAACCACTTCGACCAAACCAAGCATACTTCCAGAAAATCTTCCATCCATTCTTCTTTCTCTCACCAGGTCACGTATGTAGCACAGAACTAAGTAATACAGTGTCAGCAGGCAAAGGCATCGGGCATCCATCTTTTTTGTAGCGTGAGCTGCGGTCAAAGACGGCTTTCACAACGGGATAACTCTCTATATATACACAACTCCAGGTGTTAAATTCCAATTGTCAATGAGAACCAATCACAATAAAGGCATCCCCAAACCACCAGCTTTGAATTGACATTTTGGCGGGAAACAATTGTCTATGATATCCACTCATAGTGACGCGAGGTATTGCACCTGTTGTAATGAGAAACAGCCAATCAAAGTGCACAGTACAAATTGTTTTCTTTCTGTGAATTTACAAGTATTTCAAAAAACATCCTTGGATAACATACACGGGGGTTCACACTACACTAATAAATTGTTTGTCTCGAAATGCAAATACGGAAATTTGGCAATATACGTTTGCGAAAGTGCTCAGAACGCAGAAGTCAGGATGTGTTTCCCCCGTTTGAATTACATTCCGTAAGTATAACATGTCATAAAATGTAAATACGATCAGTACGATTTCACCGGTACCTGCAGCATTGAACGTACATTTATTGACAACACAATTCAGTATCACCAGTACCTCTGTTGACCTGTATTGAAAGGATTTTTTTTGAGAATTTATACGCTGTCAGTCAGATTTACTGTCTTTTTATGGTGACAGTTTTTACATTATTGATTACTGAACACGGCTTCAGACTTATTTGTTGTCGTCTAGCTTATATACAAGTTTCCATCCCATATCCATTGACTCCTCAACACGTCATCAATATAATTTAGTAAGCTTATTTATTTTTTTACAAAAAAGCTGACGCAAGTAATAATCCCAGAATGTAATGTAAACATGTGTTCCATAAATAGTTCAGACATAAACGTAACTGCGATTTTCCACATCTCTATGTTAACGGCGCAGTTTTTACAATCCGGGATACAAGAAAACATTTTTAGTTGTATTTCAGCAATTGCATTATTTTCCTCCCGTTTAAAATCAGTTATAGTCTATATTCCATGTTTTCTCTTAATCCCAGAATGATTTACAAAATATACAATAAACTATTGTATTATATTAGTTTCAGTGCACACATTTGAGGGCGTTCTACATAATTTAAGATAATTTATACAGGGGATTTCTTCAACATTCTATTATAGTTAATGCTAAATTGATAAGATGTCATCTAATTGTTTATGCATCAAATATTGGGCTTGCGTTATGAATACCATTAGATGGTTAAGTTTCCTTGGTAGTATATATAATACTGTAAGTACCGTTTACATTGTAATATACTGAGGAAAGATCTAAAAACTCAGATAACGACCGTTTAAAAGAGTTATACGTTATAACATAATAATAATGTCACTATTTATTTCGCGACTGAGTGCACAATTTAACGCTTTGATTGATAATTCACGTTTATCAACTAAGGGAAAAGTCACTCTTTAGTATAGTCTGGTTTTCTTTGAGTAATGTTCAAATGTCTAGTATTTGTTTTTCATTGAGCGATCTAAGATTGAAAATCACCAAAGTTGCGCATCTATTTGAACCGCCAGCAATTGTTATCACATCGCCACCTATTGGCAGCGAAAATGAATGCTACCGCATATCATATGTGTACTGTATGTATGTGTTCACACATTAGTATATATCTGTGTAATAAGCTACACAGACTTAGGAGACGGGGCAGGTCACCGACACCATGGGCACTAATTGCGGTTAAAACAAATGTTATAATAAATTACAATAGCCTACTCTGAATATGAGAGTGTAATCTCACTCGTCAACATAAATAAACAGTTGATACAAAACATTTCAATACAAAAAGCAAACATGAATTGACTTTCAAAAAACACCACCGGATCAATTTCAAATAATTTACATGAATACAGTACGTTATTCTTAAATGACATTACGTCTCATTTTATCAAATACAAAATATGAACAGGCGATTTAAGAACGACTGACATGATAAAAAAAACTAGTCCTATATTTTACAAAAAATGTTACATGAAATAATATGAAGGCCCATTAGGGACATTTCCTGAAGCAAAAAAAAATTATCTTTTTTTTTGCTTCTGGAAATGTCCCTAATGGGCCTTCATATATAAGTACATAAACTGTTAAAATTAGTTTGTGAGTACGAAAAATATAAAATACTATAGCAAAAATAAAAAAATACTTTTGGCCTGAACGGCTTCCCATACACAAGTGCTCAGAGATGATTAGAACAATTGCTCGATGAATTAGGAATGACTTAGCTAACGATATCAGAAACGAAACTAAATATATTTCTATTTTGATTGACGGCAACACTGATAGAGCTCTGCAGTAGTGTGAAATAGTCTACATGTGACGAGGAGACAACCCTATTTGTAAATTTAAGGTGAATTTAGTGGGACATAAGGAATTTGAACACACACATGCCTATGGTGGTCTTAGTGCGACAAAAACCATATGTGACAAAGTTGATGAAAGTTGGAAGCAGAAAGTTATTTGATTTGGAGCAGATGGTGAGTCTGTCAATCTCGGTCGAAACAGAAATGTATACACTTTTTACCAAGGGACGAAGTAGGGAAATAATACCACTATACTCACTGTATTAAAGTTGTTAAACTGTTACGATGCGTACCATGAAGTATGTAAACTTTCTGGTGCGTAACAGGAATGTTTTGAGGGTTGGAATTTCGTTTATTATTTCCCATAGAAACGGGTGTACATATCCCGGGTATGTAGGGGATCACGAAAACCGAGTGAAGTCGATGATGGCAAGCTTTCCTGTGTTGAGAGTAGGCTATGGGCATTTGAACAACGTTCTTGACAACTAACTTTCATTGGGACTTGAAAAATCACAGATAGAGCTAAATTTCTTGCATAAATCATGAAATTGCAAGACTACCCTTATGGAAGGCATTCAGTTTCAATCTGGGTTTGTTTACAGCAAGGCCACCTCCCATCAAATAAAAAAAATCGTTTGGACAGTGACGAGGAAAGTGAATATGAAGATGGACCATTAGAAGATGAAGCAGTAGATGTGTCTAGTTTTACCTATACTGAGTCCGCAATGTTGTGTATACTCTACCTGATCTGGTCACTTGTAAAAGTTCCCCGATATCATTAACATCATCATCACCTTCACGTTGCCATTGTCAGTGTCACTCTCATCTGACTCTGTCACTACTTGAATCAGTACATGTATCACTGTCCGTGTTCTCTATGACATTCAAAACTAAATCATCATCATCATCATCATCATCATCATCATCATCATCATCATCATCATCATATTTTAACAACAACATTCACAGACAGTGTCAGTGATAAGGTGAGATGCGGTGCACTCAATAAAATGCATCGTTTTATTAAACGATTTTCTTATAATATATGTATTTGTATTTTGGCATGTAAAGTACTCGTAAAAATAAACGTTGAGTGCTCATCTCACTTTTCCATCTTAAAACACACAACAAATTGACAATCATTAAAATCTTCAATTTGGTCACAAAAGTACGGATTGTAAAATTTGATCCCCCCCCCCCAACATTATAATGCAAAAAATGACCCTCCCCCAAGAACAGGTTTGTAAATTTTGACACCCCCCCCCCCCCCCACTCAAGGCATCCTTACTAACGGATCTAGCGTATGACTGAGAGCGACGTAGCAAACCACTACAGTACTGCATTTAGCGTAGGACTGAGAGCAACGTAGCAAACCACTACAGTACTGCATCTAGCGTAGGACTGAGAGCAACGTAGCAAACCACTACAGTACTGCATCTAGCGTAGGACTGAGAGCAACGTAGCAAACCACAACAGTACTGCATCTAGCGTATGACTGAGAGCGACGTAGCAAACCACTACAGTACTGCATCTAGCGTAGGACTGAGAGCAACGTAGCAAACCACTACAGTACTGCATCTAGCGTAGGACTGAGAGCAACGTAGCAAACCACTACAGTACTGCATCTAGCGTAGGACTGAGAGCAACGTATAACAAACCACTACAGTACTGCATCTAGCGTGTGACTGAGAGTGACGTAGCAAACCACTACATACAGTACTGCATCTAGCGTGTGACTGAGAGCGACGTAGCAAACAACTACAGTACTGCATCTAGCGTAGGACAGAAAGCAATGTAGCAAACCACTACAGTACTGCATCTAGCGTGTGACTGAGAGCAATGTAGCAAACCACTACAGTACTGCATCTAGCGTAGGACTGAGAGCGACGTAGCAAACTACTACAGTACTGCATCTAGCGTAGGACTGACAGCGACGTAGCAAACCACTACAGTGCTGCATCTAGGGTGTCGTAAAACATACTCACCAAAGGTACTGGGCAGGAAATTGAGCAAAATGACCATTTTAATGCATTATCATAATGGCGTAAAAATGTGTTATTTTGTACATCTAACATGTTTGAGCTACTGATACTAAATGGCCACATGTATACTAGAACTGAAATTTGTCCAGTTCATGAAATATGAAAAAGAATAAAATTTATAATTTATTAAAATATCAATTAATAATACCTCAGTAAACATCAATAAGTGAATGTATAATCAACGTCAGAGAAAAGGCCGAGGTGTGAACTCCTGTTAGCTTTAGTGATCATCCAACCAGTTGATATAAAACACAGGTACAGGCCAGGTAGAGCCTCAATATTTTTTTTGGATTCACATTCATATTTGGATCCAAAGATCCATGATGTTTTTAATTGCAATATATATTTGCAATATATAATTTCACCTTCTCTTTTATAAATGCTAATTTAACAATGTAAGTACTCGAATATGTTCACATTCAGTTGAAAACATCTCATAAATACTCTGAACTGCCCAAACAATATCTCTCAATAACCATTAAAATCGCCAATTTTAAATACCGCTCACACGGAGCATGCACATTTAGATGTGTCATAGAGTGTGTAGTAGACAAGTAGAAATCAAAGCCTATTTGTTACATTGCATACAAAAGAAGTGAGTATAAATGATAGATGCACACCCAATGATAGAAATCCACAATTACAAAGCATAGAATGTACTCATCACCTGACCTGATTGTTTGTGCCAACTTTCATTGACCTCTGGTGCAACATATATGTTAGTCTCAGTTACTAAAACTCTTACTGTTGGCAAGATGCCAAGAGTCTAAGTAACCAAGACTATGTACATGTATCAATATATACAATATAGCATAATTTTGAATATTCGTATAAAACAGCTTTAAAATAAGGCAAACTTTTAAACGTTTCTTATTATTACACACACTGTTTCACTTGTTAAATTCTAACGACAATTACTATACATGTTATATTGCCCATTGAATAACCTTTGACCTTTTCATCTTCAACATGACATCTCAACAAAAAATTAGGACTTACGGAGGGCATTCATTTTCGCACTATTTTTATCAATTTTTGCAAACTGCCAAATGTTTACCCTCTGAGTTAGGGTGACAGATTTCCAGTCGTGAAAAAGAGTCACCTGCTAGATCGTTATTTATCTTTGGGGAAGTAATTCCTAGAACAGAAGACTCTAATTGCATGATGATTTTGAAAACAAAGATAACTGATGGTGAATTGCAGAGAAAAAATAGCCTGACAACTAATCGAAAATCTACACCACATATAATGACGGATTCACATCTTTGGACCTGAATGTGAATCCCCCAAAAAGATATTCAGTCGATACCTGACCTGGCCTGGCCTGGCCTGTACCTGACCTGGCCTGTACCTGGTCTGGCCAGGCCTGGCCTGTACCTGTGTTTTGTACCGATCCATAAGGCCTAAAAAAATTGTGTAGTTCCGATTACATTCAATTTTAAAATATGTGGGGTAGGTAGATTTTTTAAAATTTTATTATATTTTTTTATGTGTAGTGTCTAGTTCAGGTTTTCCATTGTTTTCCAAATGGTCTCTGTGTTGTTTATTTCTTTCTATCAAATGTACAGCCATTACAGGTTGGAAGAATAGTTTTATATTGTCTTTTAAGTTGATGTCAGTTTTCTCACCTACTATTTCTCGCGAGACTTCATGATTTTTGCGATTTTATTATTATTTTTCTCGACTACGTAAAAAAAAGTTTACGATCGGCGTGAAAAACTAGGTGGGGTCGGGTAACCGGAACCAAACAACTTTTTTATTTGGCCTAATATAAACGAAAGCTTGTTACTGGAGGTTCACAGTCGCGCGTCTCTTTATTTCGATGGACTATCGTTAATTGTTTACTTTCCCGAGTTAACAAAATTTTCGGCGGTCATATTGGATTGGGAATGGCTCAATTTTGATAGTATTTGGCCTCTACACTGCTATTAGAAACATTTGTAAAGTGATCCCATATTGGTTTCAACAGAGAACATTAACAAATATACGTATGTAAACTATCAACTAGTGTCTGTATTGATGATCGATTGAAACATCTTAAATACTATTCCAGTTTAAAGAAGTCAAACCATGGCTATATTTTACGAATGTGTGATCATTTCGGGATTGATGTAATAAAGGGTAGATAAACATTCACGTCACTAACAAATCAAAAACTAGATATGTGTGAAATTCTACATTTGTTTGTAGTATTCTAATGACTGCTGGGGAAGTAACTTGAAATGGGAGAGTTGCACAAGATCATCAGAAAGGATGGTCAAATCAACGGCCAATAAAGCGAAAGTGTTGTCATTTTAATTTTTCCTGGTGGGATGAATGAAGTAATTCTGATTCTGATTCTGATACAGCAAAATGTTGACTCGCTTTACTAAGAAGTGCGCCCTCAACCTACTCCACGAGGTGAGTATCTACTCTCGTTTCCCAGTCCCGGGATCTGTGCGATGAAATGTAATTCTGAAAAAAAAATGCGTTCACAAGGAAGACAATCAGAAAGGGGATTATATTGTATGGTGTAGAGGTATAGAAGTAATTTTATTATCTATTGATAATTTGTACAACAGTTCTTTTCTCAGACACCACTTTTACTCCACGTAAATAAAACGACTGTGAAGAAAATAACTGCTCACAAAATAAACAAAATTTTCCGAGTTATCAAACTGTGCAAACGGCACATGTAAGTTCATTCCCGTTCACGTATGGGTCACATGGCAATCCACCTGTGTTGGAACAAATTCCTTCGACTGGATACAAGAGAGCACCATCTTGGCTGATACGAGTTGCTGGTCTGGCTTTGGCACTTTTGTCGACGCAAATGAATTCTGTACGTCCTTCGTGAGAATAGTGTGCCGCCATCAGATAGCCATAGTATTCTCTTGTCCAGGAATCAGGGCAGACGTTACGGGCTGGAATCATGAGTACTGTTGTACGAGTTGTAATCCGACAAACAGAACAGGGAGGATCATGATCAGCCAGCTGAGACATCGGACCGAAGCTATGGGTCTGGTATTCCCCTCCGTAAAGTCGAGCTCCAGTGCCTGACACTCCACTGACGGTTTCGTCGTACACCGGCTCCTCAGGCATGCAAAGATAGTTAGAACCACTACCCTTGTGACTATAAAAGCCACCGCCTATCACACCTTTGGGAAACACACACAAAAAAAAATTAATAAATTAATGTCGAAAATTAGAATCTATGCTTCCTGAAAAGCATATTAATATAGTACCTGGAAGGGTTTTGCTAACTGTTTTGTTATTAGATTATGTATAACCCGACTTATAATATTTTACACACTCAGCAGTATTGAATTAGCTGTGGCTACCTGTACATTTAATACAATAAAACTAACCAAGTTGATTTTCGGGTCCGCACCTGCAATCGGCGTCACTTTTAATATTGTCATTAGTAAACCCTTACACTTTTCAGTCAAACTTGGTAGTATTAATTATCTTATATTAAGTATGTCTTGTTCATATTCAGATTTTTACTTTTTTGATGCATTCTTGAGAATGTATTGAGGTATTTATTAAATGGCAAGAGACAGGGCATGGTGTCTCATTAGCTCTGTTAGAACTATTTGTCATGTGCTTCACTATGGCACCACTAGTGTCTGCACAGTGTATGTTATTCATACATGAATATAAACTTGAAGCAATACAGTACATGATTGTCTAATCTCCGAACGTAAAAATAATGACTGGCTACGTGCTGACTGGTGTTACATAACTTATGAAATACATAATCAAATGTCCGTTTCCGTTTTCGACGTAACATGTGCAGTCAGTACTTCAAACAATTGTTTTACCTGAGTAGACAAGTTCAGCACTATCGGGACATTCATCGTCACCCCAATGGATGTAGACGTTACCACCTCCGGTGCCATTTGTGTGGATGGTGACGATTTCTGGAACAGTTTGCTGTACGCTTCTTGAGCCAGGAATCCCGGCGTTCCCTGGTATACCAGGTGTACCAGGTAGACCAGATGGACCTGATTTACCAGGTGGTCCAGGTGGACCTCTAAGACCTAAAGTGGATTATTAGAATCAAATTAACTTTGGAGAAAACGATTAATTGCTATTCCAATTAAACTGCATCAATCACATTTCAAATTTCGTCTTTCCTATAACTATATATAGTGATACGAAGGTAATATTTACACGATAGTTTTCCACTCTATTCACACGATTTGACTGTAATGCAAAAAATAGGACCAATCACCAAACATTTATGTTTATACTATGATTTTTTGAATCATGGGTCCATCATTTTGGCAGGAAAAAACTGTCTGTCCTATTTTTAACCGGAATACAAATAGCGGTCCCCTAATTTTGGCGGGAAAATATACCCATTGTTATTTTGGCGGGAAAATGCACCAGTCCCTATATCATGTATATTGACGTCGAAGAAGTATTTGCCTTACAGTTGATTTGGTGTCATCTAATACGTCACAAGTGGTCACATGATTCTATACGTATTCTCACCTCCGACATTATCTTGTAGTTGAGGGCCGTACATATTACGACCATCCCGTCCATCTCGACCGTCTCTCCCAGGGGGACCTGGAGGACCACGTAGTGTGAAGGGTTGAAGGTGCGAATAGGCTGCCAGTAAATTTTCCACAGCGTTCTGATCACTAAATGTCGGCTGTGACGATGTTTCTGATGAGGAAAGGCGAAATAAAACTAAAACTTGATCTATTTTAGGTTTACATTTTACATTTTATAATCTTCAAGGTTTGGTTATTTCTTTCAAAACTTACACATTGCAAATGAATATAGTACAATGTTGGCGAGCAAACCTGTTATCACAGTAAGCCTTCACCGCCTAGTAGAAAATTCACCTTTGTTAGGTTGTCTGTATTTATGGAATTAGTCCGTAAGGTACGCCGTGGCGGGGCGTCCTCACACATTGGTCAACCCCTCCCACGGAGGAAGCCGTTGAGGGTGACTCTGCACGACGTATCTTACAAGTTACAATCTATAAGTGATCACACATACAAGGAAACGTGGAATGGTGTTAGTCCTATAGTATAATTCATCACACGTGGAATGGTGTTAGTCCTATAGTATAATTCATCACACGTGGAATGGTGTTAGTCCTATAGTATAATTCATCACACATGGAATGGTGTTAGTCCTATAGTATAATTCATCACACGTGGAATGGTGTTAGTCCTATAGTATAATTCATCACACATGGAATGGTGTTAGTCCTATAGTATAATTCATCACACATGGAATGGTGTTAGTCCTATAGTATAATTCATCACACATGGAATGGTGTTAGTCCTATAGTATAATTCATCACACATGGAATGGTGTTAGTCCTATAGTATAATTCATCACACGTGGAATGGTGTTAGTCCTATAGTATAATTCATCACACGTGGAATGGTGTTAGGCCTATAGTATAATTCATCACACATGGAATGGTGTTAGTCCTATAGTATAATTCATCACACATGGAATGGTGTTAGTCCTATAGTATAATTCATCACACATGGAATGGTGTTAGTCCTATAGTATAATTCATCACACATGGAATGGTGTTAGTCCTATAGTATAATTCATCACACATGGAATGGTGTTAGTCCTATAGTATAATTCATCACACATGGAATGGTGTTAGTCCTATAGTATAATTCATCACACATGGAATGGTGTTAGTCCTATAGTATAATTCATCACACATGGAATGGTGTTAGTCCTATAGTATAATTCATCACACGTGGAATGGTGTTAGGCCTATAGTATAATTCATCACACGTGGAATGGTGTTAGTCCTATAGTATAATTCATCACACGTGGAATGGTGTTAGTCCTATAGTATAATTCATCACACATGGAATGGTGTTAGTCCTATAGTATAATACAATAGTTGTCTATATCAGTAATTTTATTGGAAAGTACAATCAACAAAATAGTATAAATTACCAATTCCTTCTACATTCCCATGGTTGCCGCGTTTCTCGCCGCTTTCTCAGATTTCTTAGATCGTTATTTTCTTTGTCTACAATCTAAATATGACAACATTTTGACTTTAATATATTTCCCTCACCATGGAAAGAACACAGAATAGAGTGTATATTGATACATTTGTAGTAGCAGGATTCGTGTGATATTTTCAATAGGAAAACAACGATACGTGTCCCTGTGTTTCTCTCCCCTACCTTCGATATCTCGTTTTCTTCTGATGACATCCAGCAACCCATTTGGTTCTGTAGGCTTATCAGGCTTTCCTGGTGGAACCTCGACCCCCTGGCTGTTTTTCTTCAGAGCAGTGATATCTTGCTGTATTACGACAAAAGAGTTTGATAACTCTCATTGTATGTGACTATAGTCTATGTCAGCGGTAATAGAACGACAGTTGACATAGTAATAGTAAGCGGTAATAGAACGACAGTTGACATAGTCACATGTCAATCAAGTGACATACACAGGCTATTGTTATATATATATATATATATATATATATATATATATATATATATATATATATATATATATATATATATGGAGAATTACTTGTAAATGTGTTGCTAACTGTCAATGCATGTCAATAACTGCCAATGCATGTCAGTAACTGTCAAAGCATGTCAGTAACAGTCAAAGCATGCCAATAACTGTCAATGCATGTCAGTAACTGTCAATGCATGTCAATAACTGCCAATGCATGTCAGTAACTGTCAAAGCATGTCAATAACTGCCAATGCATGTCAGTAACTGTCAATGCATGTCAATAACTGTCAATGCATGTCAATAACTGTCAATGCATGTCAATAACTGTCAATGCATGTCAGTAACTGTCAAAGCATGTCAATAACTGTCAAAGCATGTCAGTAACTGTCAATGCATGTCAGTAACTGTCAATGCATGTCAGTAACTGTCAATGCATGTCATTAACTGTCAATGCATGTCAGTAACTTACTCAAATCTCCCTCCTCTTCATAGACCAAACTGTTTATATTTTAACAAGTAAGTTTTTGGACAGGTTTATATATGCTTTCAATCATTAAAGGAGATAAATGCCATCGGTTTCCAAATAAAAATTAAACAGTGTCATTAAGTTTACTGTACTACAGCTATTTCATAACTATATTACTGATTCAGTTCACTACTGGCTTGAAACTTAATACACTAATACCAAGGGAATGTAATACTGTGATCTGTTGGTAGTATATAGTTACTGAATGGGGATATCAATTTAACATATCCCACAGGAGATAGGATGTAAAACTCTAATTTTCTTCATAATTTCACACTATGTATATCATCATCACTGGTTTCCGTGCACTCTGGCTTGGATGTGTTTTCTGCATCATCATCATCATCATCATCATCATCATCATCATCATCATCATCATCATCATCATCATTATCACCATCATCGTCATCATCATGACCACTGGTTTCTGTGGACTCTGGGTTGCATGTTTTTTCTCCATCCATTTCGTTAAGGTGTTTGCTTATTTTCTCTTTGCTTTTGTTGGTCTTTCTCAACCCTTCTGAGAACATCACACACAGTGGCTTTGATTTTATCCAGTTTGTTTCCCTTTAGGACAGTTTGTGGAGGTCAAGCTCTGCAACTGGTACTTTGTTTTCTTCAAATTATCATTGAAATCCAGGGCCATCCAATCATAGTAACTGCACTGCTTCTCAGATGATGCTATGCAACTTATCATTGAAAGCCAGGGCCATCCAATCATAGTAACTGCACTGCTTCTCAGATGATGCTATGCAACTTATCATTGAAAGCCAGGGCCATCCAATCATAGTAACTGTACTGCTTCTCAGATGATGCTATGCAACTCATGGCGTGTAATATTGAGAAGTTATTTTAAGGTGAATACAATAGAGTGACTCCATGTCATGGGGTATATTGACATACAATTATATGCATGTATATTTTATAGCTGGTTTATTGTATGCACAATACATTTGTTATTTAATAAATGTATGTAAATTTAAGTACATCACATCGGTCCATGATTTCATTAAGTTGTTTAAAATAAGGTGACCCCCCATTAACTTTGTAAAAGTGATAACCCCCCCCCACACACACACACACACACTGTTAGTTTAATACCCCCCCCCCCCCCCTGCTGATTTGTGATTTGCCGGTCCCCGGTCAACACTGATCGCTCACTAATCACACTTTGTAGAATCAATAATAATGTAATTGCCAGTTTTTATATAGTGCTTTCTTACATATTGCTCAAATCATCATACACGGACCCATAGCGACACAACGGTCATATATAAATTCATCAACTCCCGAGGAGAATAAAAATACATTGAAACCCCTCGGCCCCTGCAAGCGTATATTCACATGCAAGGCTGTATCCATATCCCAAAAGGTCGACAAATACACGGTTGGGTTGACTGAGTCACAGTCGTGGCTCACATCTTGCCTAAAGGACTTCACTGATCAGCTTATATTCTATTCAGAAATAATGGTAGCGACGAGGTTGTATTCCAAACTAGCCACTTAAACCATTCAGTCATATCGACTCCAGAAAGATGGAATGGTGGCGGTGGGGTTTACTACATTGTGGCTGTGGTCAATTTTGTCGCACGTTGTACGAACGCCAGGGTTTTAAAATACATTACCTGTAAATCCTGGACTGTTTTCTGAAGTTCAAGATATAACTGTTCTTGTCTGTGTAAGGCCGCCAACAACTCCTTTGGCACCGATTCATGGCTGTCGCCAGAATTCCCTTCTACAACTGCAAGACATGAAAAGAGTGAAAACACCACAAGAATCAGCCGAAATCCCATCTTTATCAACTGATTGACAATCTGACCACCACTGCTGCTGCTTCCTTGATGGGAAACTGACGGGTATAATGTTTCCCTTCCTCGCTTTCGAGTCTTTAATAAACCACGTCTCTTTCCTGGTATTCGATTTCAGTCTGCTTGGGATTTTCCAATTAGGACAACTTGGAAACTTCTCAAGAATTTTTCAAACTTCTCTGTAATGATGTATTCCCAGTACACAGCTGTGATATGTGATCGTGACATTTGACCTAAAGCAACAAGTCAACGTTCTCTCTCTATATACACACACAAAGTCAACGTTCTCTCTCTCTCTCTCTATATATATATATATACATACACTAAGTCAACGTTCTCTCTCTATATATACACACACAAAGTCAACGTTCTCTCTCTCTCTCTCTCTCTCTCTATATATATATATATATATATATACACACACACTAAGTCAACGTTCTCTCTCTCTCTCTCTCTCTCTCTCTCTCTATATATATATATATATATATACA
>NC_135569.1:18336456-18443956 GCF_964340395.1 Glandiceps talaboti | reverse complement strand
GTCTTTAAGTTAATAGAATACAAAAAACCTCCAGATCTGCCAGGCGGAAAACCCCAAGGACTCCCTAACCCCCAGAGGTCACTCATGCATTCAACCAACAATCAGATACATCAACCTTGTTACTGTCATAATGGTATTAAACTTTCATCCTAATCTAATTTTAGATTGATATCATCCTTTAAAGACTGCCAAGATAGAATGAGTCTAAAAACTAAACTCCAAATCTCCATACCAACGATACTACTGTTAACCTATGTATAAAGAATAGATTCTGATATTTGTGCTTGGAGGTTAAATTGCATGAAAGGACATGAATAAAAAAATGGCTTTAAAACCCCCACAGCTTCTAGGGGACATCCCAGTCTCAAGCTCTTCCCCCCTTTCTCTTAAAAATTAATTAATTCATTCTTATGTACATTTATAGTTGCTAATTACGGGTTGGAGTTGTCATGTAAAGCTGGGAAATTATTGACCAATAGATTCTGAATAGCCTAAAAATTGACTTTAAGTGTCAAAATACCTCCAGCTGCTTGGGGAGACCCCTAGGAACCCGCATGAGATGTGTGCATATTCCCATCTCAAGCTTCCCCCCTTACCTGTTATTGTCAAGATGGTATTTAAGCTTTTGAATATATTTACCTTGTAAATAATTATATGATAGTGCTATCCCTGGGATCTTATAAAGTATTTGCGAGACAGTCAAGCAGTCCACACTGAGTCACGATAATTGAAATATGTCATCTTATGAGGGGGGGGGAGTCATCATGTTTTACAATTAAGTAATGGGGGTAGGGGTCACGCTGTTTTTTACCCCACCCCCCACCCCCACCCCACCCCCCGGAGAAACTGACATGGTCACTAAAGATTAAAACAGTCCCAATCAATAAATGTAATATATAAATGCATATACATAGTTAACATGATTTTAAAATGATATTTCATTTACCCATACATATTCTGTTTGTTTGTTTGTTTGTTTGTTTGTTTGTTTGTTTTTTCTTTGTTTCTTTGTTTATTCATTTATTTGCTTATTTGTAACACAATTTCTGGCCCAACTGTGGTACATATATACTGAACTATAGATACTATAAAATATTTAGTTTCTTTGGCTAACAGCATAGCAATCTACTCTCCATTCTTCATTTCTCACACCTGCATGCCTCCTCAACTTTTCCCTCTGTCTATGTTTGTTTGTTTGTTTGTCTGTCTGCCTACCTGCGTGTCAGTCAGTCAGTCATACAATCTGTCTGTCTGTCTGTCTGTCTGTCTGTCTGTCTCTATCTGAGTGAGTCTGTCTATCTGAGTGAGTGAGTGAGTGAGTGAGTGAGTGAGTGAGTGAGTGTCTGTCTGCCTGCCAGTGTCTGAGTGTGTGTCTGTCTGTCTGTCTGTCTGTCTGTCTGTCTGTCTGTCTGTCTGTCTGTCTGTCTATATCTGACTAATTCTTATTCGCTCACATTCTCTTTTTTATATTTCCCATTGCCCAGTTTGATTTTTTCCTTCCCACCTTCCTCTGTCAAAACCACATCAACAGTACACCTACAAACACGTTTAAGTTATTTGTTTCATAGCTACAGATTTTACTTACGGACAATATAATAGTTTATTCTTATTTTCTCCCCCAAGTGGATCACCTAATATGTCAAGGACAACTCCCTTTGTCGACTGGTTTTCTATTTCACATTCCAATACTTCGTTTGTCCAGGTAGCATCAAATGCTGCTGCTATGGCAACGACACCTACGTAATGAGAAGACAAGTTGTAACAGTAGTAAATTAACTGGGCTTTTAATATCCATTTTTTTGCGTGTGTGAACGTGCGTGCACACGCATGTCTGTTTGTCTGTCTGTCTGTCTGTCAGTCAGTCAGTCGGTCAGTCAGTCAATTTGTCTGGCTGGCTGGATGACTGACTGAATGACTGATTTGGCGTTTCTTGGCAAGCGAATGAAATTTATGGATGTGAAATCATGAAAATAGTCTCCAGAACCAAAAGGTTACAAAATACATTTATTTCATGGAAAGAAAGTCTAACACACGCATAAAGCACAAGACAACTATGGTTTTGAATCCAACTTTGTCGGTGTTTGGGATCTAAAAATCTTACCTGCTGTATGAGCGGCTGCCAATACAGAATTAGACTGTGATCTCAGAGTAGATCCAGTATCACTATATGTGATTGATGGAATGTCGTTGCCTGGAGCCCATATTTCTACGGCTTGGCCATGGTTGGAGTTGGGATCTCTTCGATCATTATTCTGGGTTCCTCCAGTAATCAGTAACTATGAACACATATTTCAATGAGAAGTTAAAGTCTCGAACTCTTTTTCCCTTTCTGTAGAGCAGTCTACAGATGGTCACTTTTAAAGTGGCCATATGGATGAGAATTTAATATTTATTTTGGAATTGTATTTGATAAAACAGCTTCACTATGTTTTTCTACTTGAAAAAATAATGTGAAATAACATACACCAAGTCCATGTTCATAACTCAATACATTGCAAAAAGATGCAAAAAGTGTAAAAAGTTTGTTATCGTACGTACAATAACAAACAATTTACACATTGTTTAATGTTTAGCAGTTTATTGAGTTGTGAACATAGACTTGGTATATGTTATTTCACATTATTTTTTCAAGTAGAAAAACATAGTGAAGCTGTTTTATCAAATACAATTCCAAAATAAATATCAAATTCTCATCCATATGGCCACTTTAAATCAATCAATCAATCAATCAATCAATCAATCTTTATTGCGTAACATCATGCTTTAGCGAGCATGGTAAAGCATACAAAAATAAGTAAATAAAATACAATCATTTAGCCAACTGCTATATTTTTTACATTAACAAGAAAGTTTCCAAGAGAAAGTTTATCATCTGCAGACAAAATATGTAAAAATTTACTTTTGTTATCTAAGGAATGAAAATTGTAATTACTTAATGAAAAAGAAGAAAAAAGTTTCTTTCTCTCATTTATGTAATGAGAACAAATAATTAAATGATGAAATTCATCTTCTACCATATTTTGACAAAATTTACAGAATCTTTCATCCACAGGAATCTTAGGAATACAACACCTTCCTAATTCCATTTGAATGTTATAATCTGAAATTCTAAATTTAGTCACTAGTGTTCTATGGACAGGATTTTTAATATGAACAAGGTATTTCTCAAAAACAAAATCTGTTTAAAAAGGTACAGGGACTAATATTTTATTTGTCTTTTTTCTTTTTTCCATGGCTGGATTCAGGTCATTTCATTGTGTCTTCCTCCTCGATACTGCTTTATCAGAATAAGTGCTTCTATAAATTTAATACTCTTGAAAAAGTCTATGTAGTTTGATTTATAAATAATAGCCTACCCCACGTTCTGGAAACAAGACACCAGGCCAGAAGTTATCAGCCCAGTCAAGACTGTCTCCAGAAGCACCGACAACAAAGTAACCAGCTCTCAAAAGGTTCTTAGTATACTCGGTTAAAGTCGCACTAGAGCCAGCTTCATAACCTCCCATAAAACATACACCAGGCATTGCTCTGTTATCGTTTTGTGCCAAGATGGCATCAACACCTGTGTAATAAAATATACTTTGGAAATCAGGACAGGGAGAGAGGAGGGACAGACAGACAGATAGACAGACAGACAAATAGACAGACTAACACAGATGAGCAGATAGATAGACAGACAGACAGACAGATCGATAGACAGATAGATAGATAGATAGACAAACAGATAGACAAACAGACAGACAGAGAGAGAAAGACAGATAAACAAACAGACATACAAAACAAATAAATAAACAAACTGGCAAAGAGGCAGACAGACAGACAAACAGACAGGCGAACGGATGGACGGATGGACAGACAGACAAACAAACAGACAGAAAGACAGACAGGCAGACAAAGAGGCAAACAGACAAACAGACGGACGGACTGACAGATAAACAAACAGACAGACAGACAGACAGTCAGTCAGTCAGACACACACACATGTACATACATACATACATATACATATTTATTTATTTATTTATTAAGCCGTGTACACAAGAAGTGACATTGGCAAGAAAATATACCAAATGAAACACTGATGTTTACAATGTCTTGACAATATTAAGTATATATCACTGAGATATTTAGCTGTGACACTTGCTATAGTATCATCTACAAATGAAAAAATGTACTTAAATAGAGAATGATTATCAAATTTAAGTAACTGCAACTGTAAACTAAATAAAATGTCCAAGTATTCATCTCTTATCTTCTGAATTTTTTAATTTTTTACACGGTAATGCACAGTGAAATTCATCTCCGATACTCGAACTACACAAGGTGCATAATCTCTGTTTCCTTTCAATGTTCTTGTAATGGCCAGTTTCAATTGGCAATATATGGTTTGAAATCCTTAATTTTGTAACAGCTATTCTATCAAAAGTGTTCCTAACAACAGATAAATATTTTTCACGTTGAAAAGTTATCTTAATTTTTGAACAAACATGAAGTTTGTTGTTACTTGCCACAGATTTCTTCCACATGTTAATAAATTTTGATTTCAAAGAATCTTCAACTTTCTTTAATATAGTAGACAATTTATAATTCTCACCAACTATAAAATGGGAATAGTTGCATAATGAAAATACTAAATGAACAAAATCAAGATATATGGACTGGTGTATTTCATGCAACCTCATTTCTAATTTGTATGCATAATCAAGTAAAGATGCCTCTTTGACTTGTGTGGGACTTAGAATTATACAACCTTGTCTTGTACCAATACAAGAAGAAAAGAAATCAGTATAACCAGTTGAGAGTTTGATACAAGACTGAATATTATCATAAATACACTTGATGATATTCAAAAATTTACTACTGAAACCTTGTTTTGATAATTTGTAGAACAATCCTAAATGCCAAACACTATCAAAAGCTTTCTTAAGATCTACAAAACAAGCAAACACATGTTTTGATCTACTTTTTTGTTTGTAGAAGTTAATCAATGTCTTTAAAACAAATACATGATCTGATGTACGACAACCTTTCTGAAAACCTATTTGCTCACAATTCAACAAGTTATTCATACATACATACATCCACACATACATACATACATACATACATACATACATACATACATACATACATACATACACACATACACACGTACACACGTCCATACATACATACATACATACATACATACATACATACATACGTACGTACGTACATACATACATACATACGTACATACATACATACATACATACAGACAGACAGACAGACAGACAGACAGACAAACAGATATCAGTTTTGTGTCGTTTCAAAATAGTGCAGCCAAACCATGAGGGGTTAACTGGCCATCAGTATTGAACAGACATGTAGTGATATGTTCACTTGAACAATGTTTTAGTGTGTCTACAACATGTACAATGTTTTAGGGTGTCTACAACATGTACAATGTTTTAGGGTGTCTACAACATGTACAATGTTTTAGGGTGTCTACAACATGTACAATGTTTTAGGGTGTCTACAACATGTACAATGTTTTAGTGTGTCTACAACATGTACAATGTTTTAGTGTGTCTACAACATGTACAATGTTTTAGGGTGTCTACAACATGTACAATGTTTTAGGGTGTCTACAACATGTACAATTTTTTAGTGTGTCTACAACATGTACAATGTTTTAGGGTGTCTACAACATGTACAATGTTTTAGTGTGTCTACAACATGTACAATGTTTTAGGGTGTCTACAACATGTACAATGTTTTAGTGTGTCTACAACATGTACAATGTTTTAGGGTGTCTACAACATGTACAATGTTTTAGTGTGTCTACAACATGTACAATGTTTTAGGGTGTCTACAACATGTACAATGTTTTAGGGTGTCTACAACATGTACAATGTTTTAGTGTGTCTACAACATGTACAATGTTTTAGGGTGTCTACAACATGTACAATGTTTTAGTGTGTCTACAACATGTACAATGTTTTAGTGTGTCTACAACATGTACAATGTTTTAGTGTGTCTACAACATGTACAATGTTTTAGTGTGTCTACAACATGTATAAGGAAATGTTTACCTGCCATGAACCACTGAGTTCTGATCTGTCCTTGGCAATTGGCAATTTGTACACTCAATATGTTTGCCTCTTTAGCGACGCCATAAACTTGTCCAGCTGCCACAGAGGCAGCAGAAGTACCACCAGGCATGGTGTCCCAACAGTCATAACCATCCGTACCAGAATTCTGTACGTTACAGAGGAAGAAATAAAAGTCATTGCATTCATAGTGGCTATATACTGGAAAAGATAAATCAAGCCTTCCATTCTTTCATTCCCAATCCGTCTTTGTTCTTACCAATATTGACTCTCACCTCAAGACTTTAAACCAATATTGACTCTCACCCCAAGACTTTAAACCAATATTGACTCTCATCTGAAGACTTTAAACCAATAGTGACTCTCACCCCAAGACTAATTAAATCATATTGACTCTCACCCCAAGACTTTAAATCACTTTAAAATACCTGAATTGAAACATTAATACTATGCAGTACATATTATCTGGCTGTGAAGTGTATTTTGTTGTGGCAAAGCTAAAGATATTTTGCAAATGTGCACTTGGTAAACGACTTCTCCTAAAGTTTAATTTGGTTTAAAAAAATAATAATTCCATAATAATTTATTGCCCTTTATTAGATATTTAAAGATGATACTTACTCCTTCGAAGAAATTTGTTGCCCTGCCTTCAAACTCCTCGTCGTCATAATCAATACCAGTGCTAAACACATAAATGTCTATCCCTTTACCGTTACCTACATCAAATTTAGCAGACGAAAATTTTACAAAATGAATCACAGTGTTATCATAAGAAATCCATTTAAAGGCCAGGGTTTCAATCCCAGGTTCTCACATTAGAGTTATTTTATCAGTTAAAGGCCAGGGTTTCAATCCCAGGTTCTTACATTAGTGTTATTTTATCAGTTAAAGGCCAGGGTTTCAATCCCAGGTTCTCACATTAGAGTTATCTTATCAGTTAAAGGCCAGGGTTTCAATCCCAGGTTCTTACATTAGTGTTATCGTATCAGTTAAAGGCCAGGGTTTCAATCCCAGGTTCTCACATTAGTGTTATCTTATCAGTGGAGCAGTGCCATACTGAATACACAGGATTATTTCTTTTGATCTTTGTCAACTTTTCTTTCTAGCTTTATCAGACAACTGTATTTCATACCTAATGTCTAGTCCTTTTCCAAAGGCATTTAAAAGACATTTTTGTAAAAATGAATTAAATGTTCTATGGAGGTGAAAAAAGGGTCAGGTAGAATGATAAAGCCAAAGATAGTTCTTTATTATCTTGGTCCTCTAGCTTGGTAAAGATGTCATAGCTGGATGCCGCCAAACTTAATAATCCAACCAACCAACCAACCAACCAACCAACCAACCAATCAACCAACCAACCAAATACATTATGAATACAATAAACATAAAATACGACTTTGCCAGGATATGAAGGTCGTTGACATTGGATGAACTCTTTGTTGGCAGTTATGGTTATTAGGTTATTACACATTCATGATTATTCAAAACAGGGTGTCCTGTGGAAGAAGTGGTCTTTGATTATTGGACATATGGGAGATAAAGAGTATTGATTAAAACTCACACAGGGTAAGAGTTTTCTTGTTTTTACGCATGTTCGTTTTTTATTTTACAATATAATATCAGCTGGTGATAATTAAGAAGAACAAACAAACAAACAAACAAACAAACAAACAAACAAACAAACAAACAAACAAACTATAAATGAAATAGTTTTCAACTCAGTACCCATTACATGATCTAGAAAAATCTGGAAACTCCCGAGTTACAAAGTATGACTCTTTCAAAAAACTGTACAAACTCTGACCCTAATTAAACTGTACAAACTCTGACCCTAATTAAACTGTACAAACTCTGACCCTAATTAAACTGTACAAACTCTGACCCTAATTAAACTGTACAAACTCTGACCCTAATTAAACTGTACAAACTCTGACCCTAATTAAACTGTACAAACTCTGACCCTAATTAAACTGTACAAACTCTGACCCTAATTAAACTGTACAAACTCTGACCCTAATTAAACTTGCATAGTATCTTAAAGCCAGCACATTAGACTATCAAGGATATTAACATCGACGAATTCATTGTACTGAGCGCCTTCAACGGCTGAACTTCAATGGATGGCTTGATAAAAATCCATGAAAATAGTTAGATGCTGTACTCCACCCAACCCGGCTGGAATTAATAAGTACCCCTAGGTTTATCTCACCTTTTGATCGTGTTCACCTTTATAGCCTATGTATTTTAGTGTCACTCAACACTTTATATAATGGTAACGTTGAAGGTGTGCAACCACAGTGCCAATGAGGTTGTAGCACAACTGTATTTTGGTTTTGCTATGGGCGTGGCCTTGTTGCTAGGGATATTTGCATACATTTTCGGAATCTTTATTCACTGACCTACCCATCCCTGTTATCTTTGTAATATGCATCACCTTTTCACTGTTGCTAATCGAGTGGTCATGGTAGCTCAACAATAACTGCAGAATAAAACCTCCAGAAACATTCACACCAAATTTCAACCCCATTCACCATGCATTTTTCAAGATATATGTTTTTTACCAAAGATTTTAAGACCTAATTTGCATATCGCTGATGGGAACATCGCGTTGTGAATTGACCTTCATCTCCACAACCCCAGATGCATCCCCATTAAAATTCAACCCACTCTGCTCAGTATTTTGGAATTATAGATTTTTGAGACACATTTTTAGCCCTTATATGCTTATCACTGATGGTATCATCATGTTGTGAACAATTCTTAATCTAAACACCACTAAGAATGTTCCCATTAAATTTTAAACTAATCTGCCCAGTAGAAGTTTTTTGACCAAAACATAACATTTTTTTTTACCCAGATCACACACCGGCATTGGTTTCCAACTTCGTCTCAACATTTGCTACAACAGTGACAGATCGGAAATTGTCGAAGAAGTTAAACTAAAACTTGATACATTTTATTCTATTTAAAGATCACGTAGATTATCGATGTAGCAGCCGGCAACTTCGGGCAAGCTTGCTTCCGATTTTCCGTCGAGCTCAGATCTCCGAACTTACACAACCCGAGAAAATATGATTAAAATGACGACACAAAAGTCGTATGCAGACAAATTCTACTTCCATTTTAAACTAAATTCGATATTACATGTACATTGCAAGGTTATAACTGACAATTTTGGTTGAAAAACCACAGAACAGTATGACCGATACTGTAGCTTGACCTCGCGACAGGTCATGCGATTATGTAATTTGCATAGCCGTCAGGCGCCATTTTTTAAGAATATAGTGCGATGAAATGATGCAGTATTTTTGCAGTAAATTTTAGAATAATACGGGGAAATACTTAGTTATGTGATGAATATATAATTCGTATGATTCCGCGGACTACAAATTCTCGCCTACCGGCTCGAATTTGTATAAGTCCGTGGAATCATACTTGGAGCATTATGACGTAAAACTAACATTGATTTCATGGGATTATATATAATTCACTCATTGAGTTTTGTGGTGATATAAAACTTTTTTTTCTCTTTCCCTGTCTGCTTTTCTCTCTTTTAGCTGTATGTAATTCTCTCTTTATTGACTAAATAAAGACGCCTTGTCCATTCTTCTCTTATCTAAGAGATCACTTACATTAACAGTTTGCTTTATCTCGTATCTTCTGAGAGATTATCACACTGGACAAACAGTCTATCATGCATGAATTAGTAAGGAAGAGAACTCTTCCTTACTAAGGGAGTGATCAGTTTTTGAGGCTGAGGGATTCAAAGAAGGGGGTCATCACTTTTACAAAGTGAATAAGGGGGGGGGGTCACCTTATCTTCAACAACTGCACGAAATCATGAACCACCCTACTGTACTTAAATTTCCATACAACAAATGTATATGTGCATACAATAAATCATAAACAATGGCTATAAATATACGTTCAAATATAACATAAACTCTTTGTCTCTTGATACATCCCAAGCATATGACATGGAGTCATAACATTGCACCTTTTAAGCAACAGTTTTGTTAGAAATGACTTCTCAACATTGCAGGCCATGAGTTGCATTGTGTCATCATGTGGTATAAAAACTTGCATGTGTAGCTGTACACGTAACACATAAGAAATGAAATACCTTGAAATTTACTGAATGGACTGACTCTAAAATCTGTGCCTCCATTGACCTGAACATGTGGAATTGCTCATAAACATAGCCAATAGAGACACACTTTCAAATAATTTAATGAATTTGTATCTCTAAATGGTAACTGACCTCCACTGTGCATGTTAACTAAAAATTTTCTCACTTTATACTTGATCTTTTTTTATTATTATATATTATTTATGTATTTATGCCCCTCTTATGGATCGCGACAGCATTATTAAGTGACACGCCCTCAACGACGGAACTTCAGTCTCGCTGTACTACAATTTATAGTAGCCACGTTTTAAGCCATAACAAATCTATTAAAGCCTTTTACATGGATTAATGTCTTATCCTTAACTTGATATGCTACTCTATGCGTGGGATAAGATCTTAGACCAAAATGTTTCTATAGCTAGGGGTCTAATTAAGAAAATAATATGGGGAGATGGGTATCCTCGACTCGACATATAAAAGTCACCCCTCTCCCCCCTCACAAAGTAGCCTCTCCTGTATTACAATGTAAGACCAAGCCTGGAATATGTTACCATTCAATATCACAAAGTTACAGTTTACATACTGCCATACGAAATTATTGAATGTGTTTTATTAACAGCATTAGTAACTGAAATGTGCTTACCAACGGGCTCGAACAAACCATCAAGGGGTTGGTTCTTTTGATCTATACGGTCATGTCCCCATGGCATAAGTAAGTTTGGGTTCACGCTTCTTGCACCCGCCATTTTTGGTGGGTCAAATAAAGCGTCTTCTTCAACGTAGAGCACGTCATCCAATTCACATATCTTGCAAGCGAGACCAAAGAAAGATAAGACATTAAAATGTCAGAGAAAAAAGGCTGGTTCTCAATATATAGTAAAAGGCTTATAGGTAAGACAATCAGTTGTCCACCCGCACACTCTCTCCCCCTCCCCACAACACATACACACACACACACACACACACACACACACACAATATATATATATATATATATATATATATATATATATATATATATATATATATATATATATATATATATACTTCTCAGTATTGAGCGCTTTTCCTTCAGTTTATGACTTACCTCTTACACTGAATTAGTATATATATATATATATATATATATATATATATATATATATATATATATATATATATATATATATATATATATATATATATATATATATCGCATTGTGCGATCATCAGACAACTGTTTTCTACTCTCTGGGTGTGCTGTTTATATAGAGTGCAGACAATAGAAATATCATCACTATTGTCTGCGTAGGTGGGTTGGTGTTGTGTGTGTGTGGAGGTGTTGGTTGTTATTGTGTGAGTTATTGTGTGCGGACAAGTAGGTGTTGGCGGATTGTTACATGTTGGCCTTTGATGTTCCGTTAGTTAACGGGGTTAGTTTAGGTGATAGATGCTCTATTGAAGTTGGACAAATAAAACTTATTCTCATGTCGGCATTTGGATATCAACTCAGTTCTTTTGTTTAAGTGTGGATCGAGTTTTTGTCTGCTTTAATAATGGTTAGTTTTTTTTGTCCAACTTCAATAGAGCATCTATCACCTAAACTAAACCCGTTAACTAACGGAACAACAAAGGCCAACATGTAACAACCCGCCAACACCTATATATTCATAATATTGATATTAATATTATCAGTACTTAGAATAGTTTCATCAAGGTTTACTAAGTATTTTCGCTTTAAATAAAATGTTTATAAACTCAGCTTGTGCGACTTACCGCTTTGACCAATTTGACTTTAATTATATAAACAGTTTTCTATTGGCTTACCGCTTTGACCAATTTGACTTTAATTATATAAACAGTTTTCTATTGGCTTACCGCTTTGACCAATTTGACTTTAATTATATAAACAGTTTTCTATTGGCTTACCGCTTTGACCAATTTGACTTTAATTATATAAACAGTTTTCTATTGGCTTACCGCTTTGACCAATTTGACTTTAATTATATAAACAGTTTTCTATTAGCTTACCGCTTTGCCTAATTCGACTTTAATTATATAAACAGTTTTCTATTAGCTTACCGCTTTGCCTAATTCGACTTTAATTATATAAACAGTTTTCTATTGGCTTACCGCTTTGCCTAATTCGACTTTAATTATATAAACAGTTTTCTATTAGCTTACCGCTTTGCCTAATTCGACTTTAATTATATAAACAGTTTTCTATTAGCTTACCGCTTTGCCTAATTCGACTTTAATTATATAAACAGTTTTCTATTAGCTTACCGCTTTGCCTAATTCGACTTTAATTATATAAACAGTTTTCTATTGGCTTACCGCTTTGCCTAATTCGACTTTAATTATATAAACAGTTTTCTATTAGCTTACCGCTTTGCCTAATTCGACTTTAATTATATAAACAGTTTTCTATTAGCTTACCGCTTTGCCTAATTCGACTTTAATTATATAAACAGTTTTCTATTAGCTTACCGCTTTGCCTAATTCGACTTTAATTATATAAACAGTTTTCTATTAGCTTACCGCTTTGCCTAATTCGACTTTAATTATATAAACAGTTTTCTATTAGCTTACCGCTTTGCCTAATTCGACTTTAATTATATAAACAGTTTTCTATTAGCTTACCGCTTTGCCTAATTCGACTTTAATTATATAAACAGTTTTCTATTAGCTTACCGCTTTGCCTAATTCGACTTTAATTATATAAACAGTTTTCTATTAGCTTACCGCTTTGCCTAATTCGACTTTAATTATATAAACAGTTTTCTATTAGCTTACCGCTTTGCCTAATTCGACTTTAATTATATAAACAGTTTTCTATTGGCTTACCGCTTTGCCTAATTCGACTTTAATTATATAAACAGTTTTCTATTAGCTTACCGCTTTGCCTAATTCGACTTTAATTATATAAACAGTTTTCTATTGGCTTACCGCTTTGACCAATTCGACTTTAATTATATAAACAGTTTTCTATTAGCTTACCGCTTTGACCAATTCGACTTTAATTATATAAACAGTTTTCTATTAGCTTACCGCTTTGCCTAATTCGACTTTAATTATATAAACAGTTTTCTATTGGCTTACCGCTTTGACCAATTCGACTTTAATTATATAAACAGTTTTCTATTAGCTTACCGCTTTGACCAATTCGACTTTAATTATATAAACAGTTTTCTATTGGCTTACCGCTTTGACCAATTCGGCATCTTGGCTTTCAATATGGAACGCCTTCCTGTAGGTAGCCGCCACATTGAGCCCAGACTTTTCAAGGTATGTCTTGACCTTGTCCTTGGAGGACGTATCCTGTAGGATTGTACAACATATGCTATCATTAATTGTGCTAACAGGACCTGTAGGTTGTCCTAAATTGAATTCATCTACATGTACTGCATGAGAACCTGCCATATGCTCTATCAGTAAAATGTTGTCTTGCTGTTGTTTTCGTCAAACATGAGGTCATGATATCGCCATTGTATCGTGTGAGAACGCAGGTGCAGAATAGTAAACACCATATATCATACACAAAGTAACACCATATATCATACACAAAGTAACACCATATATCATACACAAAGTAAGACCATATATCATACACAAAGTAACACCAGATATCATACACAAAGTAACACCATATATCATACACAAAGTAACACCATATATCATACACAAAGTAACACCATATATCATCCACAAAGTAAGACCATATATCATACACAAAGTAAGACCATATATCATCCACAAAGTAACACCATATATCATATACAAAGTAACACCATATATCATACACAAAGTAACACCATATATCATACACAAAGTAACACCATATATCATACACAAAGTAACACCATATATCATACACAAAGTAACACCATATATCATACACAAAGTAAGACCATATATCATACACAAAGTAAGACCATATATCATCCACAAAGTAACACCATATATCATACACAAAGTAAGACCATATATCATACACAAAGTAACACCATATATCATACACAAAGTAAGACCATATATCATACACAAAGTAACACCATATATCATACACAAAGTAAGACCATATATCATACACAAAGTAACACCATATATCATACACAAAGTAACACCATATATCATACACAAAGTAACACCATATATCATACACAAAGTAACACCATATATCATACACAAAGTAACACCATATATCATCCACAAAGTAACACCATATATCATACACAAAGTAACACCATATATCATACACAAAGTAACACCATATATCATACACAAAGTAACACCATATATCATACACAAAGTAACACCATATATCATCCACAAAGTAACACCATATATCATCCACAAAGTAACACCATATATCATCCACAAAGTAACACCATATATCATACACAAAGTAACACCATATATCATACACAAAGTAACACCATATATCATACACAAAGTAACACCATATATCATACACAAAGTAACACCATATATCATCCACAAAGTAACACCATATATCATACACAAAGTAACACCATATATCATACACAAAGTAACACCATATATCATACACAAAGTAACACCATATATCATACACAAAGTAACACCATATATCATACACAAAGTAACACCATATATCATACACAAAGTAACACCATATATCATACACAAAGTAACACCATATATCATACACAAAGTAACACCATATATCATACACAAAGTAACACCATATATCATACACAAAGTAACACCATATATCATCCACAAAGTAACACCATATATCATACACAAAGTAACACCATATATCATCCACAAAGTAACACCATATATCATCCACAAAGTAACACCATATATCATACACAAAGTAACACCATATATCATCCACAAAGTAAGACCATATATCATCCACAAAGTAAGACCATATATCATCCACAAAGTAAGACCATATATCATCCACAAAGTAAGACCATATATCATACACAAAGTAACACCATATATCATCCACAAAGTAAGACCATATATCATCCACAAAGTAAGACCATATATCATCCACAAAGTAAGACCATATATCATCCACAAAGTAACACCATATATCATACACAAAGTAACACCATATATCATACACAAAGTAACACCATATATCATCCACAAAGTAACACCATATATCATACACAAAGTAACACCATATATCATACACAAAGTAACACCATATATCATCCACAAAGTAACACCATATATCATACACAAAGTAACACCATATATCATACACAAAGTAACACCATATATCATACACAAAGTAACACCATATATCATCCACAAAGTAACACCATATATCATACACAAAGTAACACCATATATCATACACAAAGTAACACCATATATCATACACAAAGTAACACCATATATCATACACAAAGTAACACCATATATCATACACAAAGTAACACCATATATCATACACAAAGTAACACCATATATCATACACAAAGTAAGACCATATATCATACACAAAGTAAGACCATATATCATACACAAAGTAACACCATATATCATACACAAAGTAACACCATATATCATACACAAAGTAACACCATATATCATCCACAAAGTAACACCATATATCATACACAAAGTAACACCATATATCATACACAAAGTAACACCATATATCATCCACAAAGTAACACCATATATCATACACAAAGTAACACCATATATCATACACAAAGTAACACCATATATCACACACAAAGTAACACCATATATCATACACAAAGTAACACCATATATCATACACAAAGTAACACCATATATCATACACAAAGTAACACCATATATCATACACAAAGTAACACCATATATCATACACAAAGTAACACCATATATCATACACAAAGTAACACCATATATCATACACAAAGTAACACCATATATCATACACAAAGTAACACCATATATCATACACAAAGTAACACCATATATCATACACAAAGTAACACCATATATCATACACAAAGTAAGACCATATATCATCCACAAAGTAACACCATATATCATCCACAAAGTAAGACCATATATCATCCACAAAGTAAGACCATATATCATCCACAAAGTAACACCATATATCATACACAAAGTAACACCATATATCATACACAAAGTAACACCATATATCATACACAAAGTAACACCATATATCATACACAAAGTAACACCATATATCATACACAAAGTAAGACCATATATCATCCACAAAGTAAGACCATATATCATCCACAAAGTAACACCATATATCATACACAAAGTAAGACCATATATCATCCACAAAGTAAGACCATATATCATCCACAAAGTAACACCATATATCATACACAAAGTAACACCATATATCATCCACAAAGTAAGACCATATATCATACACAAAGTAACACCATATATCATACACAAAGTAAGACCATATATCATCCACAAAGTAACACCATATATCATCCACAAAGTAACACCATATATCATCCACAAAGTAACACCATATATCATCCACAAAGTAACACCATATATCATCCACAAAGTAACACCATATATCATCCACAAAGTAACACCATATATCATCCACAAAGTAACACCATATATCATCCACAAAGTAACACCATATATCATACACAAAGTAACACCATATATCATCCACAAAGTAACACCATATATCATCCACAAAGTAACACCATATATCATACACAAAGTAAGACCATATATCATCCACAAAGTAACACCATATATCATACACAAAGTAACACCATATATCATACACAAAGTAAGACCATATATCATCCACAAAGTAACACCATATATCATACACAAAGTAACACCATATATCATACACAAAGTAAGACCATATATCATACACAAAGTAACACCATATATCATACACAAAGTAACACCATATATCATACACAAAGTAAGACCATATATCATACACAAAGTAAGACCATATATCATCCACAAAGTAAGACCATATATCATCCACAAAGTAACACCATATATCATCCACAAAGTAACACCATATATCATCCACAAAGTAACACCATATATCATCCACAAAGTAACACCATATATCATCCACAAAGTAACACCATATATCATCCACAAAGTAACACCATATATCATACACAAAGTAACACCATATATCATACACAAAGTAACAAATATTCAGATGTAATTGACTGAGACTTCAATACTTTTGCCATATTTAGGACAAATAAGTATTTAGTAAAGTGATCATATGGACAAGAAATTTTGGATTTTAAATAAACCCAACAACTATTTGAAAAGGGGGAATGTGAAACAACACGGCCAAATCCATGTTTGTAACGCAATGATTACAAATACCTAAAACAAATTAAAATTGTGTTGTTGTTGTTGTTGTTGTTGTTGTTGTTGTTGTTGTTGTTGTTGTTGTTGTTGTTGTTGTTGTACACAAGGAAGTGAATTGTAAACCACAATAAAATAAAAGCGTTTGTGATCTATTTGTCGCTTCCCCCATCTATGGAAGTATCACCATGCATTTTGAATAAATATATTGTTTCAAATTCATTTTGTAGAAAGAACAGTAATAAAAAGAAATGGGCATTTCTCTTCCATATACTTCAAGTATAAAAAACATTTACATTCAATGTAAAGAAAGTATGATATTCTATATGTTGAAATAACAATACAATTTGAAAATCTTGTATCGCCTTACTATCACTGCAACTACATTTCATCGTCTGACGTTACAAAAGTCGCCTTACTAACATTGCAGCTCCATATTTCATCGTCTGATGCTACAAAAGTCGCCTTACTAGCGTTGCAGCTCCATATTTCATCGTCTGACGCTACAAAAGTCGCCTTACTAGCGTTGCAGCTCCATATTTCATCGTCTGACGCTACAAAAGTCGCCTTACTAGCGTTGCAGCTCCATATTTCATCGTCTGACGCTACAAAAGTCGCCTTACTAGCGTTGCAGCTCCATATTTCATCGTCTGACGCTACAAAAGTCGCCTTACTAGCGTTGCAGCTCCATATTTCATCGTCTGACGCTACAAAAGTCGCCTTACTAGCGTTGCAGCTCCATATTTCATCGTCTGACGCTACAAAAGTCGCCTTACTAGCGTTGCAGCTCCATATTTCATCGTCTGACGCTACAAAAGTCGCCTTACTATCACTGCAGCTTCATATTTCATTCGCTGACGCTACATGAATCTTAATCACCACGCTACATTTTTTCCGTCTGGCTCTAAAAAGATTTTTCACCGTCTTGATCGTCATCGCATATTATTACTCGGTCTCTGTGTTGCTGTGTCCATGTTCTACAGCTCATAAAAGTTGAAATGTTTTGTATACTGGCATATAATTTTTACGGCACTATCATTTGTAATGCCGACATGTTGTTTGTTACTCTACAATTTACAAATGGTGTTGTGTCTGTCTGCTAAGAATTATAGAACTCCAGGCAGAGAAAATGTATGCAAATATATACGGTTTTTTTTGTTAAACAGGGGATAAAACGTAGTAAATTAATGTTTGCAAGGATTTTGTTGACTTTCAGCCCAGACCACTATAGAAAATATAGTTGTCTGCCGTTTCAGGTATGGAAGTTTAAATTGCAGTCAATTACCTTCAATCCAACTATGTATGACCCATCGACTGGGTTCTTGTGGGAATAGTATGGTGCTGCTGCGACGGTGACAGCCACCAGGGCGGCAAGAATTACAATCCTCATGCTTCGATCTGGAGAGAGAAAACATGGAACTTGAAAACAAAGGAAATTGATAAGATAATTTCATAAATACGTGGAGTTGAGAACGACTTTTCTACTTCCACATTTTTAAAACATTCAACATAATAATACGTCCTTTTCATATCCAACAAGATAAAAATGACATTTAGACCTTCTGCAAGTGTGTTTGGCTGCGGATAGCTAGAAAACGGAGAGTTCTCTTGATCAGACGGCATACAACCTATATCTAAACGTTCATATAACACTTGAACTGTCGATTACAGAAGGGTATGGAGTATAGGAGTTCAGCAGGAAAAGAGTTTTGGAATGAAATGCATGTCTTCTCGAAAGGCATACTATCCGACTTTTTACACAAAAACCAGTTAACCTTGGTACAACAACATTTACCAACATTGCTACATTTCATCGTCAGGTGGTACGACAACATTTACCAACATTGCTACATTTCATCGTCAGGTGGTACGACAACATTTACCAACATTGCTACATTTTATCGTCAGGTGGTACGACAACATTTACCAACATTGCTACATTTTATCGTCTGGTGGTACGACAACATTTACCAACATTGCAACATTTTATCGTCAGGTGGTACGACAACATTTACCAACATTGCAACATTTTATCGTCAGGTGGTACGACAACATTTACCAACATTGCTACATTTTATCGTCAGGTGGTACGACAACATTTACCAACATTGCAACATTTTATCGTCAGGTGGTACGACAACATTTACCAACATTGCTACATTTTATCGTCAGGTGGTACGACAACATCGATCTACCAACATTGCTACATTTTATCGTCTGGTGGCACGACAACATTTACCAACATTGCTACCAAAATGACCTCCCCCCACACACACCTGTATATTTTAATTTATTAAGAGAACACTGAACACATTTACTTTTAGTACAATTTTTGTTTTCATTGTACATGTTTATCTAGAATCTATGGAATATGTCATTTCGTCAGGGTATCTCAGTAGGTAGCATAAATCCATGGGAGATTAATTATTTGCAGTTAATACAACTCGCAACATAAACTAAACTTTCTGATAATGCTACATATTTGTGGTATCATACACTGCAGTATTTACTATGTAGTCATGATGTAACAAAAATGTGCAGAATCAAATACAACTCTCTCTAGTGTATTAATATCAACTGTACACTATTATCAATGATTTTATGGCTTCCATTAATACATTAAGATGTACATAGCCAATACCATAAATGCTTCTATAATTTCATTCAGAACAAGTTTTTATCTGAGAATGACAAATTGATTAAAACGCAAATGGGAAATTCTACCACCAGTTAAAACTGCTGTCAATATACCCAGTGGTGAAAATGAAATCTAACTCTAACCGTAACCTAATACACAACTAGCCATTTTTAAAATACTATATACACCAATACTAAATGTTTGCATATCTTATTTGAGAAATAGTGAACGTGCATATGGCACATGCATATGTGGAAAACCCGAACAACAACAACAACAACAACAACAACAACAACAACAACAACAACAACAACAACCAAACAAACCACCGCCCCCAGTCGGTTAAATATGCCCGGCCCGTAATTATTCAGCGTTAACTGTCTCTCTCCAAACTCGGGGGCATTTCGATTTCCCTGGGGAAACTAGTCTCCTATGACGTCACTGCTAGCTCTGTTCACAAGTGTCCTTGTTGATGAAGCACTTCCCGTCATCAAACAAAGTTAAAGGCAAATAACATACTGTCAAAGATCTCTTGGAACTCAACGTTAAACACTATCAAACTACAAAGTATCTGAAACTCAAGGACCTTATTAGATGGATTGAAACGTCATATTCGTTTTCAAAAGTAACTAAATATATATCGTACTGTCCTATTGATTATTGAAACCATGATCAATTATATTCTTCAAATATAAACTTAGTGTTTTGTAAGATTTTTGTTGAGCCAGATGATGAAATATTGCAATGTTGGTAAGATTTCTGTTCAAGGCAGACGACGTCGATCTGTGTCAGTTTTACTGGCTTGTTCTGTATAAATGATGCTTACAATATATATACTCACATCAAGTTCAAAAATACTGTGTTGTGCTGGTCAAACTGTCCACCCAATGTGGAATGTCAAAGTATGGCACTGTTTCACGGTCAAATTGTGTAACAAGGATTTAACGAATTCTTACCTTCGAAGTGTGATGTTTAATATCTGTCTGTAAATGTCCACCACACCCTTTTATAATGTAGTAACAACACTGTTATCACGATGACGAGCATGAAAATACCTGTAAAAGCTAGGAGAGGACCACCTGCATAAATACACAGGTCAGATAAAACAATGTTCCATCAGTAAGCATGAACCCCTGAGGGGGACATCTTCATTTCCTTATTAAAATATTATATTTTCAAAAGTTAATACAAACTTATGACACTCTTTTCGAAATACTTTCTAAAGACGTCCATCGTGACGTTGAACCAAAAATAGTGGCATACTTCCACAATACTTTCACAATACTTTCATGGTACAAATTTCCAATAATGGAGTAACATTGTTAACGATAACTACAAATTGATATTAAAAATGTCCATTGTAAATAGAGAAGAGATACTGACTTATTTTAACAAAGTTTTGGAGTCCCAGTGCTTATTAACTGTCAGACTATCCTGAAGTCAACGATTATCCTCTGTTGAAGCAATTCTCAATAACAACAAAAGGAAGAAGGAAAATAGAAATAAAATACCTACCCTCCATGTTACATGGAAAGAAAATATCCTTTTTTTTTTTTTTTGCTTTATAGTTTTTATGCAGCAAAATTGCCTAATAATATTTGTTATGTAAATGAAAAATGCTGATTTTGATATTCGATAAAATAATTATGATGACTGGGGATTATGTGGTTTTGACAAACTACCCTTTACAAAATCGACTATAAACTTTTTCGAGGGAGTGAAACGCAATGCATTGAACAGCTGTGTGGGTGAGCCATAAACCCACGTGCGCACATTTGAATAATCAAATTGTTATCATATCACCCCCCGGAAGGGGGCAAGGTGTTACTTCTCACGATTATAATGTCATTCTCGAAAACTATATATAGGATATTATATTGTTTGTTGCTATCATGCTCACAGGTATCAATTGCCACGTTGAGGGCATTGATGATGCAATCTTCAATTGACTATAAATATTTACTACCAATCCAGGAATGACACATTGGGTGATATGTCAACAAATTTGTGTGGGATGAAGTCAGTGTGCGATATTAATGTTGATCCCCAGGTCCGAGACTAACAGACTTCCGTAAGGACCAACAGTTTTGCAGGGTTACAGCTACTTGCCTTAGGAACCAACTCTTACCAATCAATATTCACAACCAACCCAATTACAATAAGTTTAAAATTCTAATGAGTACTGCTAATTCAGATATTTTACTCAATTTACGTAAATATGTATACAAAGCTATGGAGATGAAAACTTTCAAAGTAAATACTATGTAATATAATTTTTTCATCAATTTTGCTATCTGTACGACAGAAACGTATTTTTCACTATTTTGTAAACTTTGCATATGGGCCGGAGGCCTAGAACATACAAGCTACTTGCCTGTCCTTATGACCGATTGAAATTTGACGTTAATGAATAACATTTATTCAATGATATGGCTAGATATCCAAATTTTACCAACACAAATCTGACATTGTGGTACCTGTTGTACACTTACTTACTTACTTACTTACTTACTTACTTACTTACTTACTTGATATGTAAGTCAAATTGACACGTCACAAGTCAGAACATTGTTGATATCAAGTTTGCAATGGCGTAGCATACAACAATTACTATAATGTTAGAACACACGTGGTTGGATGAAGGTCTCAATATAAGTATCTGTATTTGTATATAATACATTTTGTAAATAACAGAAAAGATTGTATAGATGAATTAAATTATTGTGGATGTTAAATTATTCATTATGCTCTCTAAAAAAAATCATTTGATCTTGGAGGGGGCGGGGTTAGCTTACATGTAATAAACTACATCAAGCAAGTACCACCAGTTTCCTATAAGGACCAACACCTTTTGCTATCTGTCTGTCCCTATGAGCAAGTCATTTTCCTTAATTTTACACTGGTTGTGATGATGGACAGGTCAGTTTCTTCGGCCTGGGGGGGGGGGGGGGTCACCCTGTTTTTGAAATTGGCAGTAGGGGGGGGGGGGCATGCTGTTTTGAAAATTGTGGATGGGGGGGGGGGGTCATTGTGTTTTGGATTGTGATGGAAGAAAAAAATCCATTTCTACATTTGCATATAACCTTGTCTGAAATGTGGTACATGTAAATATTTGTTCTTGTCCCAGTTTCTTACATGAATTCTTTAATATTACTTATTAGTTCAAACATAACTATACATATACATGTATATGTATTGCCTAGTTACCACACTAGTTACAGAACATGTCATGTAAATGCTTGGCTGTTTCACAATCAATGCTTCACTTATATTGCACTTTGGGACAAAAGTGAACTTGAAGGTTTCGTAATGGTACTCTTCATAGATAGTTTATAAAAGAAGTTAATCTTAATTGTTCTACTAGTCAGTATGGACTTGTCAGAAGGGATTAATACACTTGCTATTTTGGACACTACATGTTATTGACACTACAAATCACCACATCTCATCAGATTCCAGTTTCTATTATACACTCGGTATGACCACCTAAAGTTCTCTAACATACCGGTGACTTTACTATACACGCAATATTAATATCACTATACCAACGTTACAGGCCCATTTTTATGTGACAAGGGAAACTCATTTAAAACTTACATTTATGTTAGCTTTTCGAAGCTTGGAAATATTACCTCAAATGCTATAAATAACCTAAACATTGCCTTAATAGAAGCAAAAAACTCCCTCACCCCCAGAGGTCAATCATGCATTCAACCAAAAATCAGATGCACCAACAACATTTTTACTGTCATAATGGTATTAAACCTTTCTTAAATATTTTCACCCTATTCTAATTTGAGATGATCATATTGTTTTTTAGAAGATGTGAAATGTTTGCCAAGAAATTGCGTTAAACTCCAAATCTCCCTTACCAATGATACTACCATTAGATGTGCTGACCTTTACTACATGTTTGTACATGATACTTGATGGTGCTGTCTGAGTGCTATAGGGATCGCCCGGCGTCTGTGTGTGTGTGTGTGTAAAAAACTTAAAGTCAAAAACCGCAGAACTGATTGCCATGATATTTGGTGGGTCCATTACCTTGGGTGTCTAGTTGGGAAATTGTTCAAATCAAAATGATCTTAGCACCGGTTTGTGATTTGGGTCAACATTACGACCAAGGATTAAAAACTGTTTGTGAAAAAAAAAATGATTTGTGATGTATTCTAGGAGTAACTATCACCACATTTGTGAATCTCCTGACTGACACTGAAAGCACTCACAGCATACAATATAGAAATCAACAACTAAAGTTTGTTTCTGTATGTTTTATTATGTACTTCTTTTGAATAACTCATTTCCAATGCCAACAAACTTACAGTGACATTCAACTGCAAGATCTCAAATCACATGGTCAAATCATTTTCTATGACCTTTTAAATAAGGACCATGTCAACTGTTATATCAAAACAGTCTTTTACCAGTGACACAAGATATCAAATGTTATTTTCATTTAGACAAAAACCAAAGGATGTAGTTGCTACATAAGAGATTTCTTTCCCAAGTCAAAGCAGTTTGCTGACAGGACTCAAGTACCACATGAATAGAATATGTCTAGTCCCTGCAGTATGCATATTGAGGTCATGATGGATCTCTAGTCCATACCATGTGACATGATCTCAGCCAATCAATGAAAGCTGTCTGTAAACAATGTGTTATAATACTATTTATTATCCAGATACATGTTTGAAAAAAACAAAATTTCAGTTGCATTCAAAATACTTTATATTTGTATCCTTTTTATACCATTTCTCTGTATAACTTTCTTTATACCATTTCTCTGTATAACTTTCTATCAATGACAGCTGTCTTTGAAAACAGTAGAGATACAGCTTTAACCCCAGCTATCCAGATTTTATGCAATACAATACAAAAAGTCACAGAACTGAGAAATTTATGATTTTAACTACACATATTTTGAAGTGAAAAAAAAAGACATGATAACAAATACTAGAGCTTGCTACAATCTAGCCTTCATAAAATCTAGGGAGTTCATTTCCAAGTATAACATGTCTTTCAACACTGTCTTTGGTTATAGCTGCCAGTCGAACAACTCCTCCACTGGACCCATCTCTATTCATTGCTAGTGCTAGTGCTGTAAGAGAAAACAAGATAAATGTGGTTTGCTATATTTGAATGCGGTATATTCACCGTGAAAGAGTTTACAATGTGCAATGTAGTGACTGTCTACTGGTATAATGTCCTGTATCTCTAAATATACTTACAATGTGCAATGTAGTAACTGTCTACTGGTATAATGTCCTGTATCTCTAAATATACTTACAATGTGCAATGTAGTGACTGTCTACTGGTATAATGTCCTGTATCTCTAAATATACTTACAATGTGCAATGTAGTGACTGTCTACTGGTATAATGTCCTGTATCTCTAAATATACTTACAATGTGCAATGTAGTGACTGTCTACTGGTATAATGTCCTGTATCTCTAAATATACTTACAATGTGCAATGTAGTAACTGTCTACTGGTATAATGTCCTGTATCTCTAAATATACTTACAATGTGCAATGTAGTGACTGTCTACTGGTATAATGTCCTGTATCTCTAAATATACTTACAATGTGCAATGTAGTGACTGTCTACTGGTATAATGTCCTGTATCTCTAAATATACTTACAATGTGCAATGTAGTGACTGTCTACTGGTATAATGTCCTGTATCTCTAAATATACTTACAATGTGCAATGTAGTAACTGTCTACTGGTATAATGTCCTGTATCTCTAAATATACTTACAATGTGCAATGTAGTAACTGTCTACTGGTATAATGTCCTGTATCTCTAAATATACTTACAATGTGCAATGTAGTGACTGTCTACTGGTATAATGTCCTGTATCTCTAAATATACTTACAATGTGCAATGTAGTAACTGTCTACTGGTATAATGTCCTGTATCTCTAAATATACTTACAATGTGCAATGTAGTGACTGTCTACTGGTATAATGTCCTGTATCTCTAAATATACTTACAATGTGCAATGTAGTAACTGTCTACTGGTATAATGTCCTGTATCTCTAAATATACTTACAATGTGCAATGTAGTGACTGTCTACTGGTATAATGTCCTGTATCTCTAAATATACTTACAATGTGCAATGTAGTGACTGTCTACTGGTATAATGTCCTGTATCTCTAAATATACTTACAATGTGCAATGTAGTGACTGTCTACTGGTATAATGTCCTGTATCTCTAAATATACATACAATGTGCAATGTAGTAACTGTCTACTGGTATAATGTCCAGGATCTCTAAATATACTTACAATGTGCAATGTAGTGACTGTCTACTGGTATAATGTCCTGTATCTCTAAATATACTTACAATGTGCAATGTAGTAACTGTCTACTGGTATAATGTCCTGTATCTCTAAATATACTTACAATGTGCAATGTAGTGACTGTCTACTGGTATAATGTCCTGTATCTCTAAATATACTTACAATGTGCAATGTAGTAACTGTCTACTGGTATAATGTCCTGTATCTCTAAATATACTTACAATGTGCAATGTAGTAACTGTCTACTGGTATAATGTCCTGTATCTCTAAATATACTTACAATGTGCAATGTAGTAACTGTCTACTGGTATAATGTCCTGTATCTCTAAATATACTTACAATGTGCAATGTAGTGACTGTCTACTGGTATAATGTCCTGTATCTCTAAATATACTTACAATGTGCAATGTAGTGACTGTCTACTGGTATATGGTCCTGTATCTCTAAATATACTTACAATGTGCAATGTAGTAACTGTCTACTGGTATAATGTCCTGTATCTCTAAATATACTTACAATGTGCAATGTAGTGACTGTCTACTGGTATAATGTCCTGTATCTCTAAATATACTTACAATGTGCAATGTAGTGACTGTCTACTGGTATAATGTCCTGTATCTCTAAATATACTTACAATGTGCAATGTAGTAACTGTCTACTGGTATAATGTCCTGTATCTCTAAATATACTTACAATGTGCAATGTAGTAACTGTCTACTGGTATAATGTCCTGTATCTCTAAATATACTTACAATGTGCAATGTAGTGACTGTCTACTGGTATAATGTCCTGTATCTCTAAATATACTTACAATGTGCAATGTAGTGACTGTCTACTGGTATAATGTCCTGGATCTCTAAATATACTTACAATGTGCAATGTAGTGACTGTCTACTGGTATAATGTCCTGTATCTCTAAATATACTTACAATGTGCAATGTAGTGACTGTCTACTGGTATAATGTCCTGTATCTCTAAATATACTTACAATGTGCAATGTAGTGACTGTCTACTGGTATAATGTCCTGTATCTCTAAATATACTTACAATGTGCAATGTAGTGACTGTCTACTGGTATAATGTCCTGTATCTCTAAATATACTTACAATGTGCAATGTAGTGACTGTCTACTGGTATAATGTCCTGTATCTCTAAATATACTTACAATGTGCAATGTAGTGACTGTCTACTGGTATAATGTCCTGTATCTCTAAATATACTTACAATGTGCAATGTAGTAACTGTCTACTGGTATAATGTCCTGTATCTCTAAATATACTTACAATGTGCAATGTAGTAACTGTCTACTGGTATAATGTCCTGTATCTCTAAATATACTTACAATGTGCAATGTAGTGACTGTCTACTGGTATAATGTCCTGTATCTCTAAATATACTTACAATGTGCAATGTAGTGACTGTCTACTGGTATAATGTCCTGTATCTCTAAATATACTTACAATGTGCAATGTAGTGACTGTCTACTGGTATAATGTCCTGTATCTCTAAATATACTTACAATGTGCAATGTAGTGACTGTCTACTGGTATAATGTCCTGTATCTCTAAATATACTTACAATGTGCAATGTAGTGACTGTCTACTGGTATAATGTCCTGTATCTCTAAATATACTTACAATGTGCAATGTAGTAACTGTCTACTGGTATAATGTCCTGTATCTCTAAATATACTTACAATGTGCAATGTAGTAACTGTCTACTGGTATAATGTCCTGTATCTCTAAATATACTTACAATGTGCAATGTAGTGACTGTCTACTGGTATAATGTCCTGTATCTCTAAATATACTTACAATGTGCAATGTAGTGACTGTCTACTGGTATAATGTCCTGTATCTCTAAATATACTTACAATGTGCAATGTAGTAACTGTCTACTGGTATAATGTCCTGTATCTCTAAATATACTTACAATGTGCAGTAAATTTCAAGCATTCTTCCTTTGTCATTCCTTTCTTAAATGCTGCATCAACATAACCATAGATGTATGTACTTCCAGAACCTCCGATAGAAAACGGTTGTCTTACTAACATGCCACCCAGTGGAATAGTATACACCTGTCAACAAGAAATAGTGACTGTGATATTGTAACCATTACACAGTTATAGTGACACTCTAAGTAAAAGAGACTGGCATTCTAACAGGAAAAGTGACTGGCATTCCAACAGTTACAGTGACTGGCATTCTAAGAGTTACAGTGACTGGCATTCTAACAGTTACAGTGACTGGCATTCTAACAGTTACAGTGACTGGCATTCTAACAGTTACAGTGACTGGCATTCTAACAGTTACAGTGACTGGTATTCTAACAGTTACAGTGACTGGCATTCTAACAGTTACAGTGACTGGCATTCTAACAGTTACAGTGACTGGCATTCTAACAGTTACAGTGACTGGTATTCTAACAGTTACAGTGACTGTGACATTCTAACAGATAAAGTGACTGGCATTCTAACAGTTATAGAGACTGACATTGTAACAGTTACAGTGACTGGCATTCTAACAGTTATAGTGACTGGCATTCTAACAGTTACAGTGACTGGCATTCTAACAGTTACAGTGACTGGTATTCTAACAGTTACAGTGACTGACATTCTAACAGTTACAGTGACTGGCATTCTAACTGTTACAGTGACTGTGACATTCTAACAGTTACAGTGACTGACATTCTAACAGTTACAGTGACTGGCATTCTAAGAGTTACAGTGACTATGGCATTCTAACAGTTACAGTGACTGGCATTCTAACAGTTACAGTGACTATGACATTCTAACTGACTGGCATTCTAACAGTTACAGTGACTGCCATTCTAAGAGTTACAGTGACTGTGACATTCTAACAGTTACAGTGACTGGCATTCTAAGAGTTACAGTGACTATGGCATTCTAACAGTTACAGTGACTGGCATTCTAACAGTTACAGTGACTGTGACATTCTAACAGTGACTGGCATTCTAACAGTTACAGTGACTGGCATTCTAACAGTTACAGTGACTGTAGCATTCTAACAGTTACAGTGACTGGCATTCTAACAGTTACAGTGACTGGCATTCTAACTGTGATTGGCATTCTAACAGTTACAGTGACTGGCATTCTAACAGTTACAGTGACTGTGGCATTCTAACAGTTACAGTGACTGTGGCATTCTAACTGTGATTGGCATTCTAACAGTTACAGTGACTGGCATTCTAACAGTTACAGTGACTGGCATTCTAACAGTTACAGTGACTGTGGCATTCTAACAGTTACAGTGACTGGCATTCTAACAGTTACAGTGACTGGCATTCTAACAGTTACAGTGACTGTGGCATTCTAACAGTTACAGTGACTATGACACTAACAGGTAAAGTGACTGACATTGTAACAGAAAAAGTGACAGACAATCTAAGTTACAGTGACTGTGGTATTGAAAGTTATGGTGACTGTGATATTCTAACAGCTACAGTGACTGACAATCTAATAGTTACTGTCAATGTGGTATTCCTAGTCATGGTGACTGGCATTTGTAACATTTACAGTGACTGTGACATTGTAACAGTGATTGAATGATGTGTACACTAGGCTGTACAAATTTAATCTTGTCTACAAAGTCAGACTACACTTAGATTTAATCTTTTGTAGTCAGGCTACACTTGTGCTGTACACGAGGCTGTAAAAGTCTGACTTTGTACACAAGATTAAACCAAAGTGTAGTCTGACTTTGTACAAAAGATTAAATCAAAGTGTAGTCTGACTTTGTACAAAGATTAAATCAAAGTGTAGTCTGACTTTGTACATACCATCCAGTACACAAGATACTAGACCAAATGGTAACACTTACCTGTCCACCTTCTCTTTCATCCCAGCCTGCACATATGATACCAGCTGTTAAATCATCTCTGTTGTTATAACACATTTCTTTAAACAAGTTGGCTGCTGTTTTCACTAGTGGTGGTTCATTCATTTCTATGCTGCAATAAACATGCAAATAAAATTACAACAATAAAATATGAAAAGCCACTTCAACTTCCATTACTGGTATTTCTTGAACTCTGCAAAAATATATTTGTGAAGGCTTGAGTACGCAGATAAAACATAACAGATTTACACTGTGATTATCAATACATGTACATCATATATGTCAACAAACAGGGAATGACTTGTTTACATGATTGAACTAAGCGCCAACTATAAACAAGTTGTTGTTCTTGTCTCCATTTGTAGTTTAAGAAACAGATCATAATCTTCAAGTGCTATGCAAGGATGTACTTCAGCTAAACTATAAATGTATGACCCACCTGTGGAAATTAAGATGATAGGAAACAAAATCTGCAATAGCTTGTGTAGCAGCTGCAGAACCAGATCGACAACAGAAAATCCTATCATGTATTGGTGTCAGTTTATCTGTGACTCTGTTTGCTATGTATGCTCTGTGGAAAGGTAGAGAAAAAACACAAATTTACTTTAAATCAATTTCTTAAAAACTCTCCAAACTTTGCCATGTAGTTTGTTTGAAATAAGAAAAGAAATCTGGCATTCACTATCTTCTTGTCAAGGAAATCATCAATCTTGTATTTGTACGATGAAGCAGTGTTCCCGCTAAGGCTTATTTGCATGCTACATGTACTTGCGCAAGGTCTCCATCTGCTCTCAGTCAAACTTCAAGTTTTGCGCAACCTTACATGTATATGTATATCCAAGCATCAAGAGAGAGAGAGAGAGAAACATAATAAATGCAAGATCGCAAGACTGATTTTACTTCCATATTAAGTTTGATGCAAATGAAACTTATGTTTGTAAACATTTTGCTACTTTTGGACACTTGAATGGAGTCACTTGAAAACTAGTGTATTGAAATAAGTTAGTTCTAATTACTTTGAGTATACCTCTGCGTAATTAGGGGGGCCGGGATGTTGTAGCTTAAATTTTGCTAGATGAAGGTTGAGGGCGTTTGCACATGCGCATGGAAAGGAGAACAAGGTTTTGAAGTGTGCCTTTTGGGCCAACGTGTGTGGGAAAAAATATTCCACATTATTACTTGACTACAGACGAGTTAAGGTAGCGGGAAAGGCTAGGACGTCAGTTGAATTTGCATATAAACACTTCATAAAAAACTTGAAGCAGTCACTAGAAACTATTTTTCACACGCAAAAAAAAAATCCATTCATAGTTGGAGACACTACACACGAATTAAATATCCCAACATTGGAAAGTTTTCTGTGTAGCTAGGGGGTTTGATACGCCCTCTACGAGGGAAATGGGGAATACATCCACGCCTATATAGTAAAGTCTGAAGACCTTCAAATGATGGTGTAAACTGTAATAATAATCTGACGGCATTTCGAAACACCACTTTAAAACAATTTGCAAATGAAACCGCCATCGGATATAAAAAGAAAAACTTACTCGCTGCATAATACTAACGTGTCACGTTGCACAATTACTACTATACTAGCCCAAAGCTTGAAGTCCAAAGGTTACATGTTTACACATTCAATGATTCATATTTTGGTTGCTTTGATCGTAACACAAATTTGAAAAAGCGAGAATTGTTTTTAACGGATGGCAAAATATTTCATCATGTGGGACACAGTATTAGGTAAATTGACTGCAAACTAAATTCACAATTGCAATTAAAGTCAAAACTACATGTACGGGAGTCACTCAAAGTACGGTACTTCTGGTGACCTTGCACTGTACAAGTACGCGATTTCTTGTGTTCAAAATCTTTCAATGATTTTCTATCCACACCCCTTGAATGTATGAATGATGAATATCAAACTTGTCCTATTTACGAAATCCATCTGTATTTACCAAAAACAATTGGCATAGACTCGCCAACATACAATCACACGACATGTGCTTCCACGTGTACTCATCCCCGATCGGGCCGGCCTTCGGGTACAGCGACTTGCTCCGAAGTCGAGCGTACTCTACTACTACGTGGTAGCGATATACCAATCAAGTCTAGTTTTTGTCTAGCGACAAATTTGTTTGTCAATGACGTCTGTCGATATCAATATTATATAAACTATCGTGAACAATTCAAGACGTTTTTATCGTGTTATTCTGAGTGAAATGAATGTCTAAACTAAATTCACAATTGCAAGTCAAAACTACATGTGCGGGAGTCACTCAAAGTACGGTACTTCCGGTGACCTTGCACTGTACAAGTACGCGATTACCAAAAACTAACTAATTTGACAGAAGACATGTTTATTCGTACAAAACTGTCGAATCAAAATCATGCTTTTACTATGTGTATTGAACTGAGTTTGATGTCACACATACTGGGTGTTTAGAGTTTCTCTTTCGCTTCAAGTTCCAGAGCTTGTTGTTGGTACATGGTGTTGCATGTAGCTCTGTGACGGAGGTATCAGTCCTCGATGAGTTTTCCTTATTTTTCTCAGATGCTAAAACTCAGACAGAGCCTTCATGCTTGTTCTTACCTTCTCTATCTTACTTACTGAGCAAACCATTTTGATATTGAATGGCGAATCTCAGTAAAATAACGATTTCTTTGAGCATTTAGTGTAAGTATGGTGTAAGCGTAGCATGTGGTATACGTTACTAAAGAACTCGCTAGTGAAAGGACTCTACGCATGCGCAGTGTAGTGTCTATTGTTTACGACTCCTTAGCCTAGTTACATAGTATCACATTCTGGTAGACGTTTGACACGTGTCTTGCTTGAGTGCTTTTCTACACCATACAATCAAGGACACGCCATATTGATAATCTTTACGTTTACTAGAGGGTCTTAACATGTCAGAATGCCAAACACACCAGCGAATTAGAGCAAAAGAGGTACTGTAAAAATGCTAAAAATACACGAAAAACGTCGTTTTTCACCCTTTGTATCTCTTTTTCAAAGCTTTCGATCTACGTTGTTACTCATGGCAATGGAATGAAACCTTTTATGGTCGATAAAACGTGATTATATAAAAATTCTCTCGGTGGTTTTTCGACGTAGCAGGTATACTTCGACAACAAGGTGTCGCCAAAGTAGCACTCATTTTTTACCGAAATTTACAGTTTTAAAAATTCATTTAAAAAAAACGATGATAGATATCGACAAAAACCACCGAGAGAAGTTAGAAAATTCTATAAGGAATATTTAAATGCAAAGAAATGATTAAAAGATCATGTAGTTTCCAAGATCGAAATGAAAATATTAAAAAATATTTATTTTTCATATTTACTGGTGTCATATTTCATTAATCATAAAGAAACGCAAAATAATAATACTCCTAAAACAATCATATCAAGAAGGATGTTTGCTGCGAGTTTGGTTGCAATATCTTTATTCTGACATTTTTTATGATTTTTTTTATACAACAAAGAAATGGGAGAAAAATAGCCTTTACTGCTACCTTAAGGTTGTTGTATAGGCTATTTTTCATCCAATTCTTTATTGTAGAAATATTGTTGTAACTTTGTTAAAAATAAAGATATTGACTCCAAATTTTCTGAGTTTGTCCCTTTAATATTCATCATAACATTAAAAACATTAAAGTATAGTTTGTTTAAATTATGATGAAATTTGACACCTGTGTATATTATTATATCATATTTTTCATATTTTCCACTCTGTAATAGGCAATTTTGATTTTTTAAAATTTTTTTTACAGTTGTCATCATAAATATACATGTCAAAATCTGTCAAGACAAAATTTTGAAATTTTGATCCAAAATGCTTCAAATTAATTGTCAAAAAGGCAATTTTTGTTGTATGTGTACCCCATTTTCAACAAAGCAATGCTGATTGCCTGTTTCACTAACATAAAACCCCTCTAACCAGTTTCTTATCCTTCATCTCAAATAAAACAAACCCGAATTCCCTAGCATGTATAATAAGCTAGACCAAGTAAAATGAAGAAAAGTTCAAAATGGTCAAAAAAGCAAAAAAATCCCATTTTTTGACAACTTCTCAACCAGTTTGCGGTACTTGTAAAGACAATATTTGCAAACGCGTGTACATAATATGCTAAACTCGGAGTGTGGGCGATAGATACTTCTGCGGTCACCTAATTCTATCAGAAGCACATGCTCACGATGACAAAAAATTGTCATCCATCAAACGTTTTTTTCTTCTTTAAATTTATAACAATTGACAAAAATGCCGACACATAACATTTTACAGTGAGGCATTCAAAATACTAAAATATCTTTACGGCGGACTCTCACACTCCCTGTGTGCATGTTACTCAGGAAGTTGTTGTAGAGGGCGCATCAGACTCCCCAGCAAAATGTAATTACTCTTAGTTGGTCAAAGTTTGTGGCTGTGTTTACTGCTTATTGACGGTATGCCCTTTGCTAGTTACGACTCCAGTGCGTCTAAATAAAAATGTATGAGTGGATTTACAGTTTTATTGATAAATTCACCTGATGTCCTCGCCCACACAACGACCTTAACCTGGATAACAGAGGTTCGTACTTACTTTAGACCTTTGTGAAACACTTTTAGGTATTTTGAATGTAAATGATCGACTTTTAGATCTGTTATGTTGCAAGTTATCATTGCCGTTACCAACGATTGTCATCGTCACATGTTTACACCGGATGTGAATTTTACCATCGTGAGATACAGAATATTTAAGGACTTTGACTTTGATATTAGACCTTGCGAGATATCTTATGAATAGTTGTAAATTCTTATCATGACGATGTTTTTGAGTACTATTACTATTCTAGAACTCCGGTAAGTACACATAACTTAGTAACAGTGTTAAAGTATTGGAGTCGATTTCTCATTCCTGTCAATAGGTGGCGCTATCCACCTAAGTTATTACTAGAGATTTGAAGTGTTGTATTTTGTATTTACAAGTGTTATTTATTGTGTTATTTTTCAGTTTACGTGTCTGCGACATAGTGTGCCACAGTGTGTGATTACGTTTCATTACGTGATTATAAGCATTCAAGTATGACAAGTCTACAGTAAATAAAGTTTCAAGTTACTGTGAAACCAAGGTGTCAATTATTGTGGATGCTACTTCATAGTGATTGAAGTGATTACCCTGTTGTGTGCATACGGCCAGAGCAGTAGTATAATATTAGTAAGTACAATGTATGTATCATTGAAGTGATAACCCTGTTGTGTGCATATGGCCAGAGCAGTAGTATAATATTAGTAAGTACAATGTATGTATCATTGAAGTGATTACCCTGTTGTGTGCATATGGCCAGAGCAGTAGTATAATATTAGTAAAGAGAATTGGAAATAAGTACAGTGTATGTATGATTGAAGTGATTACCCTGTTGTTGTTCTTGAATCAGCTCCTATGACAACACCGTCAGCAAATTCCACTGCCATAATTGATGTCTGCAATGTTAAAACAATGAAATCACATACAAACATGTATAGTAAAGTGCAAAATCTTATTTGCCAGAAAAATGTATAAAATAAATTAGCTATTCAAATAGCTACATTTGTAGCCCGCATATTTTAAACATTTGCAACCAGCCTTAAAAAATACATTGGCACTACATCATAATAGACTGCCGAGTAGGACTCCTGTGTAGTGGTTCAGAGTATTTGTTGCTGTTTTGAACATAAAAATGAACTGATTCGAGTATTTACATAGTGAATTTTGGCATTGTAGCTAGGGAATTGACTATCTTTATGAGAAACACCTGAAAGTAATTGCCAAGAGATTTTAGATTTGCTGTGCTTGTTGATAGAATTGTAGCTTTGTTTTGGTTTGCAAACCCCATAAGAGAAAAAAATACAACATAAAATATGAAATAGAATAAAAAGCATTGTAAACAATAACAAAGCTACAATTATTGCAGCTATTAAGTTGATATCTGGCCTGTACTAGTTGCAATAATTGTAGCTTTGTTTTTATTTGCAATATTTTTTTATTGTTTTGTATACTTTATTTTGTGTGACTTAACGTTTTCCGTTTGACTTTTTATTCTTACAGGGTTTGCAAAGAAAACCGAGAGGACCGAGATCGACGGAGCGAAACCGCTACTTCTGCATCTATGCGCGCCTGTACCTATTATAGAAGTATTTAATTGACACAATTATTTCTGTATTTATTCACTTCTTTATTTTAATAAAATTAATGTATTTACTTTATTGTCAAATTAATTTATTTCAATTATTTTTATTTAATATTTCCACAATTATTTCTGTATTTATTTATTTATTCACTTATTTATTATAATTTCTTTATTTATTCACTTATTTATTCTAATGAAATAGGTGTATTTCCTTTGTCAAATTAATTTTAATTATTTTTAAAAATGTTTCATTTATTCATTCACTTATTTATTTTAATTATTTCTGTATTTTGTTCTAAATTTGCTTGTTATTTTTATTTTTCTATTATTCAAGTTCAATTATTTCACTTATGTCAAGAAACTTGCTTATTTAATCATTTACCTTTATTTCTTAACATTCAATTAGTTTTAAAATTTATAATTCCGTTATTTAAGTCTGTATTTTGCATCTGATTTCACTTTTCCTCACCATTATTAAGATTTTAATTATTTATCATATTAAATTATTTCATTACTTCATTTGCATACAATCAATTTAAACATTCTCAGCAATATATTTTCATTATGATCTTCTCTTAAGCTTATCATTAAATTATTTTTTCAATTCAGTATTTTTTTATTTAAGTCTATATTTTGATTCTTATTTGTGCTTATCATCAATTGTAATTGTTTAAGTTTAAGTTATCAACTTGAAATATTTAATTTATTCACTATGCTTGCAAACCATGTTCCGGGGCCAAAGATATGTCGTTCATGATGTAGTTCACTGTTAGTAAATCAAGTATCATGAGTATGGTGGAAAGTGTACGACAGTACAGCGACTGATCTCCACGACATTTTACAGGAAAATTATCCCAAACTGGAGGAGGGGGGTATGAAATTTGCCGCACACATGTTGCTGGGTGGCATTTAGACTGCATTGCTTGCCCGGCGGCACGGCACGTCAGATTACCCATACGGAAGACACTAACAATGTTGTTGGTTCTACACATGCATTACGTTGTGTCACTTTTGAAGAAAATATCTGACGGCTATCGCATCGTCCCTGCTGTCCCAAAGTAATTCATTAAAAAGAAGTAAAATATACTCAGTCATGAATTGATTTGTCTCTTTCTTTTTGCTCAAAAGGTTTAGTACACATAATTTACCAAGCTGTGGTGCATGCTCGTAGCATAGCATACGTGGGTCTAAGTTTATCTGCTCTCTGCATATACATAGCGTCCGGGCATACATCATTTACTTATCGTGGTTTGCGAGCCTGCCGTATCATAATCACAATTTAGACTATTAAAAGTACAAACATCAATTCACAGACTCAGTTATAACTTCATTGGCTGAATTTTATTTCTTCGGGGTGATTGCTCGAAAGTTAGAGCGTAATTACAGAGGTGTTTACACTATTGTACAAAACACATGGCCTGTGTGATGATGGCATCCGAGGATGGCGTATGGACCGGGGATGGCGTATGCACCGTGCAAGTCACTCTTTTGTAGAAAATACGAGGATTTACAACCCAGCCATCCTACAATCGCAATTAATATAGTACAAGTACATACATTTACTCACAGTTATAAATTTTACTTGTCGTCTCATTTCTCACTCAAAGGCCAGAATATAATATTAGTACATGATACAATTTACCGAGTGACAGTATTGCCATTACAAGCATACGGTGTACACGTAACTTGACTAATGTTGTGCCTAGCATGATGATACACGTTACACCGTCCATGTGTACCACCACGGCACCGATTGTCCATAGAAAATACAAGTAAAGATTTATGACCCTGCTGCATACTGTCTCATATTTACATTTTAATAAAACTACACAAACATTTATTCACGGATACGAATTTATTTTCTCTCGAAAGTCACAGTTTGTTACATCATGTAATTCACCGATTTTTGGGGATAAATGACACACATCTGTACTGCCAGCTTCATCACATTCCTGTAAAGTTGTTATAGCGTACCGAATGTAATTTGAAGACTTCATTTGGAATATCAAAACTAAGGGCATGCCAAACCAATTCTTCTTCAACCAAAACAACTTTAAGGACTGCAGTATTCAACTGATTAAACTCTGAAACATCATCCAGTGATCTAACGATTCCAGGCATATATTCACATAGATTTATAAGCTCAGTCGCCATGATGCATATGATAGTCAGTTAGTGATCAATCGTGATTGGAGAGAAGTGATGCAAATACGTCATATGACGTATCGTAGGCCCCTGAACATGGTTTGCAGGCATAGAGAATGAATTCATTATTGTATTTTGGCGGAGATCTCACCGTAGTTGAAGAAATTTATTCACTGTGCTTGATAACCATGTTCCAGGCCAAATACGTTGCACGTTGCAGTCATAGGACGAATCAATGGCCCCGAACCATGGTTTCAAGCATAGTGAATAAATTACTTTAAACTATGGTGAGATCTCCGCCAAAATAAAATATTTATCAATTGTAATTGTAATTGTTCAAGTTTAAGTTATCAACTAAACATGGTTTGCAGGTATAGAGAATAAATTAAAGCACGAACAAGAATCAAAATAAAGACTTAAATAACAAAATAATGAATTGAAAAAAATAATTTAATGATAAGAGAACATCATTATCATAATATATTGCTGAGAATGTTTAAATTGGCTTAGCAAATGAAATAATTTAAAATGATAAATAATCAAAATAATAATAACGGTGATGAAAAGAGAAATCAGATGCAAAATACAGACTTAAATAATGAAATTATAAATTTTATAAATAATTTAATGTTAAGAAATAAAGCCAAATGATTAAATAAGCAAGTTTCTTGATATAAGTCAAATAATTCAACTTGAATTAATAATAGAAAAATAAAAAGCAAATTAAGAACAAATACAGAAATAATTAAAATAAATGTAAGTGAATATTTAAAGAAATAATTATAATAAATATGTGAACAAAAAATGATATTTCATAACGAAATTATAAATTCTAAAAATAATTACAGAAATAATTATAATAAAAAAGTGAATAAACACAGAAATAATTGTGGAAATCTTAAAATACATTATATACATTTATTTTGACGGGGATCTCACCCCATATGTACCTGCGTTTTGTAACGACCGAGTAGCAAATAAAGAGACAAAAACGCAACCTTGCGAACAAGTAATGTAAACTTAAACTTAAGTTGACCATGAAATACAAGTCAATCTGTAGAAATATTTTCATCTTTCATCTGAACGTACATTTTTTAGTAAAACTTGTGCATCACAAAACTTTGCACTTTGCAGTGTCATGGTAGTAACATTAGAGTAACATGTACATGTACAGTGCACGGTTTACCGTTTAGTCAGTTACACAGTACATCACATACAGAGCGCCCATCTATTTTCCCCTGTAATGAAGAATTTTATATTAGATCTAAACAAAATAGCATACCCCTGTCATATGTTCAGCCGTAAGCCAGTCATCTGCGCCCATGTTGACAGTACTCGGAGAACTCGTGAATCTTTTTTCATACATCATGCTGGCTGCCATCTTGGTTTCTGACACACGCCGAAAGTTACCGAAGGAATCCGAATGATCACGAATGTCCTTCAGTAGTTCTGGATAGTTTTAGATGAGAATTTGACTCTTAACAAAACTGTGTGAAATAGAAGTTTACATTAACAAGGATTTTGGGGAAACATAACATAGAAGGCACCTTAAGGATGACAAAATTGTTTTATTCCTATGCTTGCCTGGGATGCGTCGCAAAGCATTCTGGGTTAATGACGAAAATATGGCGTCCTCAGACGGTGAGTCAAATTCCAATTTGTCAAAATGTGCGAAATTGACATCAATTTTGAAGTTCTTTTGATTCCATTTGAATGTCACTTGCATCTTCATTTTGAAATATTTCATTTTCATAAAAAGTTTGGCCTTTTATAGGTATCGAAAGTACGGTTTCGATAGCTATCCTCGCCCATGTCTGTTGGGATTCCCAGGCTCGTTCGGCGGGGAAAATTTCCACATATTCACCCTCGTTTACAATTTAGGAAGTTGAGTCTTTTGTTTTGCAGACGTCAGTTGACATACAGACCTTCGCTCTGTACTAGTCCTCGTAAACACCATTAACATTTCTTTCACAGATACCAATTTGCGTTTGCATGACGATTTAGTTATAATATAATGCTATCAGTATCACGGAGTGTAAAGAATCAAAGATTGCAACTTACTCTTGTAATAACGTTTATTTACGCGACATGTCATCACGGTACGATTGGCAGTACTTGTACATACAGGTTAGGTTGTCCACAGGCTTCTTCGTTCATGTTCCAGACCTTGGAAAGCCAGAACATAGGGGCGTGTAGTATTTCTTATACTGTTGATTTCCTTGTCTAAAGGCAAAATACAACATCGTTTTGACTAAGAAATAAACACTCTCCTGCCTGTACTGTGTGGAATAGTCTAATTCATGCGGTAAATTACTATGTTCTAGTATAGTACTAAGTTACTGGGTAGTAGCAGGATTGGTGTGATATTTTACTTTAGGAAAACAACATAGAGCTATTCTGGATTTGATTTGATTTATTTCAGCACAAGAAAAAAAAATTCAGTATACAGAAAACAATTACATCAGACAAAATAAATGTTATTGTGCTGCAGGGATAACACAGAAAAGTTAAAAACTTGTTTCCACTGTGGTCCCACTGAATATTGAACTCAAACTCAGGAAATTCACATTCTTGTATTTGATCAGTTTTCCAAAGTATTGTCTGTTCATAATTATGGCAGTAGGGGAGGTTGGTACAATTTTCATCAGCCAATGGGTAAAGGTGAGGCTGGTAGTACATTTTATGCTAACACCATTAGGACTAACTAAACTATTACTTGTATTAGCTAGCACTGAAATCATATTCTGCTGTTGCTGGCACACTTGATTACATGATAGTGTTTCCTCAACAGTTTATGATCATATATAATAAATTATGACTGTCAGTGTCATTGAATTGTTTGTCTTACTCCTGAGTTTGAGTCCAATATTCAGTAATTAAAACACAGCAAGACTATTTTTTAATCCTCAGCAAAAATATTACACCCAAAAGACAAACTCGGCCTGTGCCTCTTAATCAGGTTCTATAACAGTCAAAAGCCAAAATATATATAAACTCAGTTTGTGTCTCTTAATAACTGGGGTCTATAAAAGCCAAAATATATATAAACTCAGTTTGTGTCTCTTAATAACTGGGGTCTATAAAAGTCAAAAGACATATAAACTCAGTTTGTCTCTCTTAATAACTGGGGTCTATAAAAGCCAAAATATATATAAAAACTCAGTTTGTGTCTCTTAATAACTGGGGTCTATAACAGTCAAAATATATATAAACTCAGTTTCTGCCTCTTAATAACTGGGGTCTATAACAGTCAAAAGACATAAACTCAGTTTCTGCCTCTTAATAACTGGGGTCTATAACAGTCAAAAGACATATAAACTCAGTTTCTGCCTCTTAATCGGGGTCTATAACAGTCAAAAGACATAAACCCAGTCTGTGCCTCTTAATCAGGGTCTATAACAGTCAAAAGACATATAAATTCAGTCTGTGTCTCTTAATAACTGGGGTCTATAACAGTCAAAAGACATATAAACTCAGTCTGTGTCTCTTAATTGGGGTCTATAACACTCAAAAGACATATAAACTCAGTTTCTGCCTCTTAATTGGGGTCTATAACAGTCAAAAGACATATAAACTCAGTTTGTGTCTCTTAATAACTGGGGTCTACAAAAGTCAAAAGACATATAAACTCAGTCTGTGTCTCTTAATAACTGGGGTCTATAAATGTCAAAAGACATATAAACTCAGTCTGTGTCTCTTAATAACGGGTCTATAACAGTCAAAAGACATATAAACTCAGTCTGTGTCTCTTAATAACTGGGGTCTATAAATGTCAAAAGACATAAACTCAGTCTGTGTCTCTTAATAACTGGGGTCTATAACAGTCAAAAGACATAAACTCAGTCTGTGTCTCTTAATAACTGGGGTCTATAAATGTCAAAAGACATATAAACTCAGTCTGTGTCTCTTAATAACTGGGGTCTATAACAGTCAAAAGACATAAACTCAGTCTGTGTCTCTTAATAACTGGGGTCTATAACAGTCAAAAGACATATAAACTCAGTCTGTGTCTCTTAATAACTGGGGTCTATAACACTCAAAAGACATATAAACTCAGTTTCTGCCTCTTAATTGGGGTCTATAACAGTCAAAAGACATATAAACTCAGTTTGTGTCTCTTAATAACTGGGGTCTATAAAAGTCAAAAGACAAACTCAGTCTGTGTCTCTTAATAACTGGGGTCTATAAATGTCAAAAGACATATAAACTCAGTTTGTGTCTCTTAATAACTGGGGTCTATAACAGTCAAAAGACATAAATTCAGTCTGTGTCTCTTAATAACTGGGGTCTATAACAGTCAAAAGACATAAACTCAGTTTCTGCCTCTTAATAACTGGGGTCTATAACAGTCAAAAGACATATAAACTCAGTCTGTGTCTCTTAATTGGGGTCTATAACACTCAAAAGACATATAAACTCAGTTTCTGCCTCTTAATCGGGGTCTATAAATGTCAAAAGACATATAAACTCAGTTTGTGTCTCTTAATCAGGGTCTATAACAGTCAAAAGACGTATAAATTCAGTCTGTGTCTCTTAATAACTGGGGTCTATAACAGTCAAAAGACATATAAACTCAGTCTGTGTCTCTTAATTGGGGTCTATAACACTCAAAAGACATATAAACTCAGTTTCTGCCTCTTAATTGGGGTCTATAACAGTCAAAAGACATATAAACTCAGTTTGTGTCTCTTAATAACTGGGGTCTACAAAAGTCAAAAGACATATAAACTCAGTCTGTGTCTCTTAATAACTGGGGTCTATAAATGTCAAAAGACATATAAACTCAGTCTGTGTCTCTTAATAACTGGGGTCTATAACAGTCAAAAGACATATAAACTCAGTCTGTGTCTCTTAATAACTGGGGTCTATAAATGTCAAAAGACATATAAACTCAGTCTGTGTCTCTTAATAACTGGGGTCTATAACAGTCAAAAGACATATAAACTCAGTCTGTGTCTCTTAATAACTGGGGTCTATAAATGTCAAAAGACATATAAACTCAGTCTGTGTCTCTTAATAACTGGGGTCTATAACAGTCAAAAGACATATGAACTCAGTCTGTGTCTCTTAATAACTGGGGTCTATAACACTCAAAAGACATATAAACTCAGTTTCTGCCTCTTAATTGGGGTCTATAACAGTCAAAAGACATATAAACTCAGTTTGTGTCTCTTAATAACTGGGGTCTATAAAAGTCAAAAGACAAACTCAGTCTGTGTCTCTTAATAACTGGGGTCTATAAATGTCAAAAGACATATAAACTCAGTTTGTGTCTCTTAATAACTGGGGTCTATAACAGTCAAAAGACATAAACTCAGTCTGTGTCTCTTAATAACTGGGGTCTATAACAGTCAAAAGACATATAAACTCAGTTTCTGCCTCTTAATAACTGGGGTCTATAACAGTCAAAAGACATATAAACTCAGTCTGTGTCTCTTAATAACTGGGGTCTATAACAGTCAAAAGACATAAACTCAGTCTGTGTCTCTTAATAACTGGGGTCTATAACAGTCAAAAGACATATAAACTCAGTCTGTGTCTCTTAATAACTGGGGTCTATAACACTCAAAAGACATATAAACTCAGTTTCTGCCTCTTAATTGGGGTCTATAACAGTCAAAAGACATATAAACTCAGTTTGTGTCTCTTAATAACTGGGGTCTATAAAAGTCAAAAGACAAACTCAGTCTGTGTCTCTTAATAACTGGGGTCTATAAATGTCAAAAGACATATAAACTCAGTTTGTGTCTCTTAATAACTGGGGTCTATAACAGTCAAAAGACATAAATTCAGTCTGTGTCTCTTAATAACTGGGGTCTATAACAGTCAAAAGACATAAACTCAGTTTCTGCCTCTTAATAACTGGGGTCTATAACAGTCAAAAGACATATAAACTCAGTCTGTGTCTCTTAATTGGGGTCTATAACACTCAAAAGACATAAACTCAGTTTCTGCCTCTTAATCGGGGTCTATAAATGTCAAAAGACATATAAACTCAGTTTGTGTCTCTTAATCAGGGTCTATAACAGTCAAAAGACATATAAATTCAGTCTGTGTCTCTTAATAACTGGGGTCTATAACAGTCAAAAGACATATAAACTCAGTCTGTGTCTCTTAATTGGGGTCTATAACACTCAAAAGACATATAAACTCAGTTTCTGCCTCTTAATTGGGGTCTATAACAGTCAAAAGACATATAAACTCAGTTTGTGTCTCTTAATAACTGGGGTCTACAAAAGTCAAAAGACATATAAACTCAGTCTGTGTCTCTTAATAACTGGGGTCTATAAATGTCAAAAGACATATAAACTCAGTCTGTGTCTCTTAATAACTGGGGTCTATAACAGTCAAAAGACATATAAACTCAGTCTGTGTCTCTTAATAACTGGGGTCTATAAATGTCAAAAGACATATAAACTCAGTCTGTGTCTCTTAATAACTGGGGTCTATAACAGTCAAAAGACATATAAACTCAGTCTGTGTCTCTTAATAACTGGGGTCTATAAATGTCAAAAGACATATAAACTCAGTCTGTGTCTCTTAATAACTGGGGTCTATAACAGTCAAAAGACATATGAACTCAGTCTGTGTCTCTTAATAACTGGGGTCTATAACACTCAAAAGACATATAAACTCAGTTTCTGCCTCTTAATTGGGGTCTATAACAGTCAAAAGACATATAAACTCAGTTTGTGTCTCTTAATAACTGGGGTCTATAAAAGTCAAAAGACAAACTCAGTCTGTGTCTCTTAATAACTGGGGTCTATAAATGTCAAAAGACATATAAACTCAGTTTGTGTCTCTTAATAACTGGGGTCTATAACAGTCAAAAGACATAAACTCAGTCTGTGTCTCTTAATAACTGGGGTCTATAACAGTCAAAAGACATATAAACTCAGTTTCTGCCTCTTAATAACTGGGGTCTATAACAGTCAAAAGACATATAAACTCAGTCTGTGTCTCTTAATAACTGGGGTCTATAACAGTCAAAAGACATATAAACTCAGTCTGTGTCTCTTAATAACTGGGGTCTATAACAGTCAAAAGACATATAAACTCAGTTTCTGCCTCTTAATAACTGGGGTCTATACAGTCAAAAGACATAAACTCAGTCTGTGTCTCTTAATAACTGGGGTCTATAACAGTCAAAAGACATATAACTCAGTCTGTGTCTCTTAATAACTGGGGTCTATAACAGTCAAAAGACATATAAACTCAGTCTGTGTCTCTTAATAACTGGGGTCTATAACAGTCAAAAGACATATAAACTCAGTCTGTGTCTCTTAATAACTGGGGTCTATAACAGTCAAAAGACATATAAACTCAGTCTGTGTCTCTTAATAACTGGGGTCTATAACAGTCAAAAGACATATAAACTCAGTCTGTGTCTCTTAATAACTGGGGTCTATAACAGTCAAAAGACATATAAACTCAGTCTGTGTCTCTTAATAATTGGGGTCTATAACAGTCAAAAGACATATAAACTCAGTTTCTGCCTCTTAATAACTGGGGTCTATAACACCCTAAAGACAAACTCAGCCTGTGCCTGTGCCTGTGTCTAGAACAACCAGTGAGCATGTGTAATACTGTCATTGGATGGGAGTTTAGGTGGACTGCATGTAGCAAGACAGAATACACATGTATATGATGAATTATGATGATGATGATGATAATGATGATGATAAAAAAAATGGGAATTAAAAATAAGAAATTATGGCACTGGTGCTTATGTGTGATTGGTCAGTGTGTGTTAACAGGCTGGTCTGTCTGTCTGTCTGTCTGTCTGTCTGTCTGTCTGTCTACTTGTATGTATGTGGATGACTTGAACTCAAAAGCCGCCCCATAAATTTGTATGTTCAATCTCAGTTGTGAACACCCATGTCCAGACATTTTAAAAAAAGTACTGATAATAATAATTCTCTTCTTTTTCTGACAGACCTTCAGGATTTCAACTTTTTAACATTCGTACATTTTCATGATTCTTGTTTTTTCAGTCTATGGCCTATTTTGCTCTAACTCTAATAACTTCATAAAGAAGATTGTAGTGCATCCATAAGCTGAAATAACTCTGAATTGCACAATTTCTGAAATGTACATGTAAGTGGAAGGTGGATAAATGCGTATGGTACATGGGACCAGTAACCAATGCAAACACAACTTGCGCATTCCTGTTTTCATTTGTATGATTGAATTTGAATGCTATGATGAAATTTAGAATAGATCAGAGATTTGTGATGTAGTCTAGTTGTGACAAGCTGTATAATGAAGACTATCACCAGAGGGCGCTCTCTATCTCTAGCAACTGAGCAGTAAAATTGAAAAACTTATATCATTACAGCATTCATTATTATCTGTGCCAAGCAGAATATTACAGAAGGTTTTCGATATGGACCATACAAAGGCAAAATCAGAGAAGTATCTCCTACAGAGAGAAATATAGAAAGCTTGTGGAAGGTATGTACATGTACTAAATGCTTTATTGGATTGCCATCATGTGACATACTTTATATTAACTCTTTCAAATCCACTTTTAGAAATGCCCTTTGCGAAATTACAACCGATGCTTTTTTAGCACGGTGTCTATCTGTCTGTATGTATGTATGTATGTGTATGTGTTAGACTGTCGACAGTCATTCATCATTTGTGCCTTTTTTTTGTTACGTTTTATCTAGAACTAAAGTCGTTGCCTCACTCCAATTCACAGCAATACTATAACCACGTACTGATCAGTGAGTGCCGGAGTCGACAGTCTAGTGTATGTGTATGTATGTACAGTGTATGTATGTATGTATGTATGTACGTACGTACGTATGTATGCATGTATGTATGTATGTATGGATGGATGGATGGATGGATGTATGTATGTTTGTATGTATGTATGTATGTATGTATGTATGTATGTATGTATGTATGTATGTATGTATGTATGTATGTATGTATGTATGTATGTATAATGTATGTATGTATGTATGTATGTATGTATGTATGTATGTGTATAGACAACTTAAAAACTGCTGGGCTGATTGTTTTGATATTTAGGCATGGGGGGGGAGTGTCCTTGCTTATTGGGTCTAGTTGGGAGATTGTTCAAAGCAAATAATCGGATTAGTACATATTATATATAGTAGTATGCAAATTAGGTCACAAGTCAGTGTGATTTTGGTTAATAAAGTTAAAACTCGTAAATTACCAGGCAGAGTATGTTACTAACACTCACTGGCAGAGTACATCACTAACACTCACTGGCAGAGTATGTTACTAACACTCACTGGTAGAGTATGTTACTAACACTCACTGGCAGAGTACGTCACTAACACTCACTGGCAGAGTATGTCACTAACACTCACTGGTAGAGTATGTTACTAACACTCACTGGCAGAGTATGTTACTAACACTCACTGGCAGAGTATGTCACTAACACTCACTGGTAGAGTATGTTACTAACACTCACTGGCAGAGTATGTTACTAACACTCACTGGCAGAGTATGTCACTAACACTCACTGGTAGAGTATGTCACTAACACTCACTGGTAGAGTATGTTACTAACACTCACTGGCAGAGTGTGTGACTATCACTCACTGGTAGAGTATGTTACTAACACTCACTGGTAGAGTATGTTACTAACACTCACTGGCAGAGTATGTTACTAACACTCACTGGTAGAGTATGTTACTAACACTCACTGGCAGAGTACGTCACTAACACTCACTGGCAGAGTATGTTACTAACACTCACTGGTAGAGTATGTTACTAACACTCACTGGCAGAGTATGTGACTATCACTCACTGGTAGAGTATGTTACTAACACTCACTGGTAGAGTATGTTACTATCACTCACTGGCAGAGTATGTCACTGACACTCACTGGCAGAGTATGTTACTAACACTCACTGGTAGAGTATGTCACTAACACTCACTGGTAGAGTATGTCACTAACACTCACTGGTAGAGTATGTTACTAACACTCACTGGTAGAGTATGTTACTAACACTCACTGGCAGAGTATGTTACTAACACTCACTGGTAGAGTATGTCACTAACACTCACTGGTAGAGTATGTCACTAACACTCACTGGTAGAGTATGTTACTAACACTCACTGGCAGAGTATGTGACTAACACTCACTGGCAGAGTATGTGACTAACACTCACTGGCAGAGTATGTTACTAAAACTCACTGGCAGAGTATGTTACTAACACTCACTGGCAGAGTATGTTACTAACACTCACTGGTAGAGTATGTTACTAACACTCACTGGCAGAGTATGTTACTAAAACTCACTGGTAGAGTATGTCACTAACACTCACTGGCAGAGTATGTTACTAACACTCACTGGCAGAGTATGTTACTAAAACTCACTGGCAGAGTATGTTACTAACACTCACTGGCAGAGTATGTCACTAACACTCACTGGCAGAGTATGTTACTAACACTCACTGGTAGAGTATGTCACTAACACTCACTGGCAGAGTATGTTACTAACACTCACTGGTAGAGTACGTCACTAACACTCACTGGGAGAGTACGTCACTAACACTCACTGGCAGAGTATGTCACTAACACTCACTGGCAGAGTATGTTACTAACACTCACTGGCAGAGTATGTTACTAACACTCACTGGCAGAGTACGTCACTAACACTCACTGGTAGAGTATGTCACTAACACTCACTGGCAGAGTATGTTACTAACACTCACTGGCAGAGTACGTCACTAACACTCACTGGTAGAGTATGTTACTAACACTCACTGGCAGAGTATGTTACTAACACTCACTGGCAGAGTATGTCACTAACACTCACTGGCAGAGTATGTTACTAACACTCACTGGTAGAGTATGTCACTAACACTCACTGGTAGAGTATGTTACTAACACTCACTGGTAGAGTATGTCACTAACACTCACTGGCAGAGTATGTTACTAACACTCACTGGCAGAGTACGTCACTAACACTCACTGGCAGAGTATGTTACTAACACTCACTGGCAGAGTATGTTACTAACACTCACTGGTAGAGTATGTCACTAACACTCACTGGTAGAGTATGTCACTAACACTCACTGGTAGAGTATGTTACTATCACTCACTGGTAGAGTATGTGACTATCACTCACTGGTAGAGTATGTTACTAACACTCACTGGTAGAGTATGTGACTATCACTCACTGGTAGAGTATGTTACTCACACTCACTGGTAGAGTATGTTACTAACACTCACTGGCAGAGTATGTTACTAACACTCACTGGCAGAGTATGTCACTAACACTTACTGGTAGAGTATGTTACTAACACTCACTGGTAGAGTATGTGACTATCACTCACTGGTAGAGTATGTTACTAACACTCACTGGCAGAGTATGTTACTAACACTCACTGGCAGAGTATGTCACTAACACTCACTGGCAGAGTATGTTACTAACACTCACTGGCAGAGTATGTTACTAACACTCACTGGCAGAGTATGTCACTAACACTCACTGGTAGAGTATGTCACTAACACTCACTGGTAGAGTATGTTACTAACACTCACTGGCAGAGTATGTCACTAACACTCACTGGTAGAGTATGTCACTAACACTCACTGGTAGAGTATGTTACTAACACTCACTGGCAGAGTATGTGACTATCACTCACTGGTAGAGTATGTTACTAACACTCACTGGTAGAGTATGTTACTAACACTCACTGGCAGAGTATGTTACTAACACTCACTGGTAGAGTATGTTACTAACACTCACTGGCAGAGTATGTTACTAACACTCACTGGCAGAGTACGTCACTAACACTCACTGGTAGAGTATGTTACTAACACTCACTGGCAGAGTATGTTACTAACACTCACTGGCAGAGTATGTCACTAACACTCACTGGCAGAGTATGTTACTAACACTCACTGGTAGAGTATGTCACTAACACTCACTGGTAGAGTATGTTACTAACACTCACTGGTAGAGTATGTCACTAACACTCACTGGTAGAGTATGTCACTAACACTCACTGGTAGAGTATGTTACTATCACTCACTGGTAGAGTATGTGACTATCACTCACTGGTAGAGTATGTTACTAACACTCACTGGTAGAGTATGTGACTATCACTCACTGGTAGAGTATGTTACTCACACTCACTGGTAGAGTATGTTACTAACACTCACTGGCAGAGTATGTTACTAACACTCACTGGCAGAGTATGTCACTAACACTCACTGGTAGAGTATGTTACTAACACTCACTGGTAGAGTATGTGACTATCACTCACTGGTAGAGTATGTTACTAACACTCACTGGCAGAGTATGTTACTAACACTCACTGGCAGAGTATGTCACTAACACTCACTGGCAGAGTATGTTACTAACACTCACTGGCAGAGTATGTTACTAACACTCACTGGCAGAGTATGTCACTAACACTCACTGGTAGAGTATGTCACTAACACTCACTGGTAGAGTATGTTACTAACACTCACTGGCAGAGTATGTCACTAACACTCACTGGTAGAGTATGTCACTAACACTCACTGGTAGAGTATGTTACTAACACTCACTGGCAGAGTATGTGACTATCACTCACTGGCAGAGTATGTTACTAAAACTCACTGGCAGAGTATGTTACTAACACTCACTGGCAGAGTATGTCACTAACACTCACTGGCAGAGTATGTTACTAACACTCACTGGTAGAGTATGTCACTAACACTCACTGGCAGAGTATGTTACTAACACTCACTGGTAGAGTACGTCACTAACACTCACTGGTAGAGTACGTCACTAACACTCACTGGCAGAGTATGTTACTAACACTCACTGGCAGAGTATGTCACTAACACTCACTGGTAGAGTATGTCACTAACACTCACTGGTAGAGTATGTTACTAACACTCACTGGCAGAGTATGTGACTATCACTCACTGGTAGAGTATGTTACTAACACTCACTGGTAGAGTATGTTACTAACACTCACTGGCAGAGTATGTTACTAACACTCACTGGTAGAGTATGTTACTAACACTCACTGGCAGAGTACGTCACTAACACTCACTGGCAGAGTATGTTACTAACACTCACTGGTAGAGTATGTTACTAACACTCACTGGCAGAGTATGTGACTATCACTCACTGGTAGAGTATGTTACTAACACTCACTGGTAGAGTATGTTACTATCACTCACTGGCAGAGTATGTCACTGACACTCACTGGCAGAGTATGTTACTAACACTCACTGGTAGAGTATGTCACTAACACTCACTGGTAGAGTATGTCACTAACACTCACTGGTAGAGTATGTTACTAACACTCACTGGTAGAGTATGTTACTAACACTCACTGGCAGAGTATGTTACTAACACTCACTGGTAGAGTATGTCACTAACACTCACTGGTAGAGTATGTCACTAACACTCACTGGCAGAGTATGTGACTAACACTCACTGGCAGAGTATGTGACTAACACTCACTGGCAGAGTATGTTACTAAAACTCACTGGCAGAGTATGTTACTAACACTCACTGGCAGAGTATGTTACTAACACTCACTGGTAGAGTATGTTACTAACACTCACTGGCAGAGTATGTTACTAAAACTCACTGGTAGAGTATGTCACTAACACTCACTGGCAGAGTATGTTACTAACACTCACTGGCAGAGTATGTTACTAAAACTCACTGGCAGAGTATGTTACTAACACTCACTGGCAGAGTATGTCACTAACACTCACTGGCAGAGTATGTTACTAACACTCACTGGTAGAGTATGTCACTAACACTCACTGGCAGAGTATGTTACTAACACTCACTGGTAGAGTACGTCACTAACACTCACTGGGAGAGTACGTCACTAACACTCACTGGCAGAGTATGTCACTAACACTCACTGGCAGAGTATGTTACTAACACTCACTGGCAGAGTATGTTACTAACACTCACTGGCAGAGTACGTCACTAACACTCACTGGTAGAGTATGTCACTAACACTCACTGGCAGAGTATGTTACTAACACTCACTGGCAGAGTACGTCACTAACACTCACTGGTAGAGTATGTTACTAACACTCACTGGCAGAGTATGTTACTAACACTCACTGGCAGAGTATGTCACTAACACTCACTGGCAGAGTATGTTACTAACACTCACTGGTAGAGTATGTCACTAACACTCACTGGTAGAGTATGTTACTAACACTCACTGGTAGAGTACGTCACTAACACTCACTGGCAGAGTATGTTACTAACACTCACTGGCAGAGTACGTCACTAACACTCACTGGCAGAGTATGTTACTAACACTCACTGGTAGAGTATGTTACTAACACTCACTGGCAGAGTATGTTACTCACACTCACTGGTAGAGTATGTTACTAACACTCACTGGCAGAGTATGTTACTAACACTCACTGGCAGAGTATGTCACTAACACTCACTGGTAGAGTATGTTACTAACACTCACTGGTAGAGTATGTGACTATCACTCACTGGTAGAGTATGTTACTAACACTCACTGGCAGAGTATGTTACTAACACTCACTGGCAGAGTATGTCACTAACACTCACTGGCAGAGTATGTTACTAACACTCACTGGCAGAGTATGTTACTAACACTCACTGGCAGAGTATGTCACTAACACTCACTGGTAGAGTATGTCACTAACACTCACTGGTAGAGTATGTTACTAACACTCACTGGCAGAGTATGTCACTAACACTCACTGGTAGAGTATGTCACTAACACTCACTGGTAGAGTATGTTACTAACACTCACTGGCAGAGTATGTGACTATCACTCACTGGTAGAGTATGTTACTAACACTCACTGGTAGAGTATGTTACTAACACTCACTGGCAGAGTATGTTACTAACACTCACTGGTAGAGTATGTTACTAACACTCACTGGCAGAGTACGTCACTAACACTCACTGGCAGAGTATGTTACTAACACTCACTGGTAGAGTATGTTACTAACACTCACTGGCAGAGTATGTGACTATCACTCACTGGTAGAGTATGTTACTAACACTCACTGGTAGAGTATGTTACTATCACTCACTGGCAGAGTATGTCACTAACACTCACTGGCAGAGTATGTTACTAACACTCACTGGTAGAGTATGTCACTAACACTCACTGGTAGAGTATGTCACTAACACTCACTGGTAGAGTATGTTACTAACACTCACTGGCAGAGTATGTTACTAACACTCACTGGTAGAGTATGTCACTAACACTCACTGGTAGAGTATGTCACTAACACTCACTGGTAGAGTATGTTACTAACACTCACTGGCAGAGTATGTGACTAACACTCACTGGCAGAGTATGTGACTAACACTCACTGGCAGAGTATGTTACTAAAACTCACTGGCAGAGTATGTTACTAACACTCACTGGCAGAGTATGTTACTAACACTCACTGGTAGAGTATGTTACTAACACTCACTGGTAGAGTATGTTACTAACACTCACTGGCAGAGTATGTCACTAACACTCACTGGCAGAGTATGTTACTAACACTCACTGGTAGAGTATGTTACTAACACTCACTGGCAGAGTATGTTACTAACACTCACTGGTAGAGTATGTTACTAACACTCACTGGCAGAGTATGTTACTAAAACTCACTGGTAGAGTATGTCACTAACACTCACTGGCAGAGTATGTTACTAACACTCACTGGCAGAGTATGTTACTAACACTCACTGGCAGAGTATGTTACTAACACTCACTGGCAGAGTATGTCACTAACACTCACTGGCAGAGTATGTTACTAACACTCACTGGTAGAGTACGTCACTAACACTCACTGGCAGAGTATGTTACTAACACTCACTGGCAGAGTACGTCACTAACACTCACTGGTAGAGTATGTCACTAACACTCACTGGCAGAGTATGTTACTAACACTCACTGGCAGAGTATGTTACTAAAACTCACTGGCAGAGTATGTTACTAACACTCACTGGCAGAGTATGTCACTAACACTCACTGGCAGAGTATGTCACTAACACTCACTGGCAGAGTATGTCACTAACACTCACTGGTAGAGTATGTCACTAAAACTCACTGGCAGAGTATGTTACTAACACTCACTGGCAGAGTATGTCACTAACACTCACTGGCAGAGTATGTGACTATCACTCACTGGTAGAGTATGTTACTAACACTCACTGGTAGAGTATGTTACTAACACTCACTGGTAGAGTATGTTACTAACACTCACTGGCAGAGTACGTCGCTGACACTCACTGGTAGAGTATGTCACTAACACTCACTGGTAGAGTATGTCACTAACACTCACTGGTAGAGTATGTTACTCACACTCACTGGCAGAGTATGTTACTAACACTCACTGGTAGAGTATGTTACTAAAACTCACTGGCAGAGTATGTTACTCACACTCACTGGTAGAGTATGTTACTAACACTCACTGGCAGAGTATGTGACTAACACTCACTGGCAGAGTATGTGACTAACACTCACTGGCAGAGTATGTTACTAACACTCACTGGTAGAGTATGTTACTAACACTCACTGGCAGAGTATGTGACTAACACTCACTGGTAGAGTATGGTACTAACACTCACTGGCAGAGTATGTGACTAACACTCACTGGTAGAGTATGTCACTAACACTCACTGGCAGAGTATGTTACTAACACTCACTGGTAGAGTATGTCACTAAAACTCACTGGTAGAGTATGTCACTAACACTCACTGGTAGAGTACGTCACTAACACTCACTGGCAGAGTATGTTACTAACACTCACTGGCAGAGTACGTCACTAACACTCACCGGCAGAGTATGTTACTAACACTCACTGGCAGAGTATGTGACTAACACTCACTGGCAGAGTATGTTACTAACACTCACTGGTAGAGTATGTCACTAACCCTCACTGGTAGAGTATGTTACTAACACTCACTGGCAGAGTATGTTACTAACACTCACTGGCAGAGTATGTGACTAACACACACTGGCAGAGTATGTCACTAACACTCACTGGTAGAGTATGTCACTAACACTCACTGGCAGAGTATGTTACTAACACTCACTGGCAGAGTATGTTACTCACACTCACTGGTAGAGTATGTCACTAACACTCACTGGTAGAGTACGTCACTAACACTCACTGGCAGAGTATGTTACTAACACTCACTGGCAGAGTATGTTACTCACACTCACTGGTAGAGTATGTTACTAACACTCACTGGTAGAGTATGTTACTAACACTCACTGGCAGAGTACGTCACTAACACTCACTGGCAGAGTATGTTACTAACACTCACTGGCAGAGTACGTCACTAACACTCACTGGCAGAGTATGTTACTAACACTCACTGGCAGAGTATGTTACTCACACTCACTGGTAGAGTATGTTACTAACACTCACTGGTAGAGTATGTTACTAACACTCACTGGCAGAGTACGTCACTAACACTCACTGGCAGAGTACGTCACTAACACTCACTGGCAGAGTACGTCACTAACACTCACTGGTAGAGTATGTCACTAACACTCACTGGTAGAGTATGTTACTAACACTCACTGGTAGAGTACGTCACTAACACTCACTGGCAGAGTATGTTACTAACACTCACTGGCAGAGTACGTCACTAACACTCACTGGCAGAGTATGTTACTAACACTCACTGGCAGAGTATGTTACTAACACTCACTGGTAGAGTATGTCACTAACACTCACTGGTAGAGTATGTCACTAACACTCACTGGTAGAGTATGTTACTATCACTCACTGGTAGAGTATGTGACTATCACTCACTGGTAGAGTATGTTACTAACACTCACTGGTAGAGTATGTGACTATCACTCACTGGTAGAGTATGTTACTCACACTCACTGGTAGAGTATGTTACTAACACTCACTGGCAGAGTATGTTACTAACACTCACTGGCAGAGTATGTCACTAACACTCACTGGTAGAGTATGTTACTAACACTCACTGGTAGAGTATGTGACTATCACTCACTGGTAGAGTATGTTACTAACACTCATTGGTAGAGTATGTTACTAACACTCACTGGTAGAGTATGTTACTAACACTCACTGGTAGAGTATGTTACTAACACTCACTGGTAGAGTATGTTACTAACACTCACTGGTAGAGTATGTCACTAACACTCACTGGTAGAGTATGTTACTCACACTCACTGGCAGAGTATGTCACTAACACTCACTGGTAGAGTATGTCACTAACACTCACTGGCAGAGTACGTCACTAACGCTCACTGGCAGAGTATGTTACTATCACTCACTGGCAGAGTACGTCACTAACACTCACTGGTAGAGTATGTTACTAACACTCACTGGTAGAGTATGTTACTAACACTCACTGGTAGAGTATGTCACTAACACTCACTGGTAGAGTATGTTACTAACACTCACTGGTAGAGTATGTCACTAACACTCACTGGTAGAGTATGTCACTAACACTCACTGGTAGAGTATGTCACTAACACTCACTGACAAAGTGATCTGGAAAGTCATATGCAAATTAGGTGGAAAAATTGTGAAATTTGGTAGAAAATCGAAATTTTCAAAACTATTTGAAATTTGGTTAGGATGTTGCCTTTTTAGCATAACTGAACTGAGGTTCAATAGGGTGTGTGTGTGTGTGTGTGTGTGTGTGTGTGTGTGTGTGTGATAGACATTGTCTATGATTAAAACAGGTTCATTCATGCTACAGACATGATAAAGAGTCTTGTCAATCTGTCTATACTGTCTGTCTGCCTATACCTATATATCTGTCAAAGTGTCTGTCTGCCTATCTGTATTTGACTTAAAGAAACTTAAAAGGCTAAAACCACTTGGGAGAATATTTTGATTTTTTTGTAGGGGTGTTGATTTCAGTCTCTAGTTAGCACAACTGAACTAATGAAGTGCTGTAGCCATGGTGTGGTGTCTGTCTGTCTGTCTGTATGTGTGTAGATGACTTGAACTCAAAAGCCACCCCAATCAATTGCCTTGAACTTTGCTGGAGATATTACTTTTGGAGTTTAGTTGGAAAATTGTTAAATGAAATGATGAGAGATGTGCATTTTTGGTCAAAAAGTGTTATTTTTGGTCAAAAAACTTACACTTGAAAGTTACTGGGCAGATCAGTGTGATATTTGGTGGGAACATTCTTAGGGGTGTTTAGATTAAGAATTATTCATGACATGATGATCCAATCAACTAATCATGTTAGCTCAGCAGGTTAGAGCACTCTGACTAGTGTTTAGGGGACGTGGATACCAATGTCCATACTGGGGTGGTAATATATATTGCGCTTCAAGCTCTTCGGAGATGAGGCGCATTACAAATCATCTTATTATTATTATTATTATTATTATTATTATTATTTATTGTATTTCACATCAGGTATTTTCCCTTTACATGTATATTTTGTGTGTGTACATTTGGTAATGTGGTGTTTTCCTCACACGGCCACCTTTATGAATTGAGAAGAGGCAAAGAACTTGAAAGTATTGCTGTCCCAATATACATGTAGGCATTTGTACATAATGATTGAATTGTAATCTGGCCAACATGAGCAAAGTGGATCATATCCAACCCAAAAGTCCCAACTCCTTATTTGGTTGGGACTATAAATTGTTTTCTTACATGAAGAATGAACACTCATGTAGCAAATGCATTTTGATTTTTGTGATTATGATTATTGAATGGGTAGAGTAATTTGTTTTAATCTACTAGATGTCTTCTGAATTTTTATCCTTTGTACATGTAGTTGAAAGAACTTTTAACCAGCAATTTTGTACGTCATTTGTGCCCTGTCTTCCAAGACATTTTATGGGTGGGGTTTTTCTGTAAAATGGGTGGGGTTTTTCTGTGTTTTTGTAGATAATGTATTGTTTTTCATTTTTAGCTGTTAGTTTGTTGTAAATGTGCTGAGACATAGTGTAGAATGTTTCTTTAAGAACTAAAATAATAATTAAATAACAATAATAGATAGATAGCCCAAATTTGAGAGCATGTTGTAAAACTTTGTATTCAGATGATATACATGTACTACTTGTTGACTTGTATCCAGTAATATAAGATTCATCTGCCTGGCAGCAGGGTGTTCAATATTGCATGTCTACATTCAAATGATGTAATTAAATATGATACATAAATCGATTTCGTAGACTGACTTCATCAATGATATCTTTGCTATCATTTGTGTACAGCTATCAAATGGTGAGGGTAGTCCTGGATATGCCATTGAATGCAGTGACCCAGCTTTGCCACCCTGGATGAGATATTTTAAGTCTACCAATGTAGAAACAGAGCAAAATATGAGAGTGCTAGATGGCGGTGATCACTTCTTCTTTGAGGTTTGTCTTTTCAAATTTGTCCCTTAAATACAATGAGTAAGACTGAAGTAAAACACTTTCTCTATGTGCTACACTTATTTATACCATTCATATCAAGAGTAAAAGTATACTGTTTCAGCTGCTTTATTTACAAGCCTAGCATGTGGCCTTTCTGAGTGGTCAGTTAGCAATTGAAACAGTATACTTTTACACTTGATATGGATGCTATAAACAATTGTGGCACACAGAACATGCTTTACTTTGGTGTTATGGGTTGTAGTGGAGTACAAATGTTGTCTGCTAGGAGTACTGACTCACATTTAGTTCGTCCTCCATCATGATTTGAAAATCTAATGTCAACTTTATTGGATTGAGGATGTGTTTATAGCGTACTGTATACCCCATGTACAGGATGTGTTAGCATACTGTATACCCCATGTACAGGATGTGTTAGCATACTGTATACCCCATGTACAGGATGTGTTAGCATACTGTATACCCTATGTACAGGATGTGTTAGCATACTGTATACCCCATGTACCATGTTGGTCCTTTCAAAGTGAACACACAGGATGTGTATGTGAATGGTTGTTGCACACAAATGTAACTGTATGCGTGGTGAACTGAAACTTGTTCACTTCAAGTTTAAGATACTTACATCACATAAATAATGTACATCTCAGATATAGTATTGTTTTCCAGATTGAAGAAATCTGGGCCAAAGATATATGTAATAAAGCCTAAACCTGTTTTCAGACTCCACTTTTACTTGCTAAAGGAGATTGTGACACAGTGTTAGCAATATAGTACAGAGCTAGGTAGACATAATGGTCCTGACAAAGCTGGCACTTTGAAGGCAACTTTTGACAATATATATGTTGAGCTATATATAGATAAAGAGTACTTGGACCAAAAATGTTCATTGTTTGACTTTATACACAGATTATAATGTACAACAAGTTCAAGAAGAACACAGATTGAAAGCTCAGTGCAAAAACAACCTTTGAACTGCTTGTATGTTATAATCTACATGTATGCAAGTCAAAGAGTTTCTTCCTTGAACCGTGTGTATAACTGTTACTACAGGGATACTGTAATATCGCATCTAATGTTTGCAACAATTTACTGTATGTTATCACTTTATTTCGATTTGAAATAATCAATAATTCATTTTCATATTTTTACAGGCAACAAAAGACATTGCGACTGGTGTTGAGTATGCTTTGCTGGGGAAAGTGATGTTGGAGAATCAAAACGGTATGGGAGCTCAAGATGCAGGTGATGCATTATCTACACTTCTAAATGAAAGTTCAACTCCTGAAAACAGCATATCTGGTGTGTCTGAACTAGGAGCAGGTGATTTCACAATAGAGAGTGAAAACAGTAATATGACAAAATCAAAACAAGCAGAAGCTACCTCAGATCCACCTGCCAAAAGACGTAAATATAGAACAAGAGCCAAACTTGATTTATCTCACTTAGAGTTGTCTGGGAAACGTTCACATCGTTGTTCACAATGTGGTAAAGTATTTGTGTCATCGCAGTCATTCATGAAACACAGGCAAGAATGTGGCACTGGTTATACACACTCACAGTTAAATGTTGAAGACACTGGTGAGGAAGAAGAAGAAGATGGAGGGGAGGGCTCAGCCAATGAGGAGGGAGAAGAAGATGAGGAGGATAAGGCTGAAGCACTTCCCCCAAAACGAGTTTTGAGAAGAGGTCGGCGTAAACGGAGACGAAGACATGTTTATAATGAGTACAAGCATGAATGTGAAGAATGTGGAAGGAAGTTCTTAAAAAAACAGGCATTGATTGAACACCAGAAGAGACACTTTACAGAAAAGGACTTTGGGTGTTGTGCTTTTAACTGTGATGACAAATATGCTACCTTAGGAGAATTAGTTGCACACATCAGAGCAAAGCACAGAGACATTGAGGGTGACTTGTATTTGTGCATCCCTTGTAACAAAAGTTTTGTCACTCTTGAAGAAATGAAAGAACACATAAACACTCATGAGAAGCAGAAAAAGATGAAAGAGGATTGTGTACCTCTAACCATGGATGAAACACTTAAATACCTTTGTGAATATTGTGATAGGCCATTTCAAACAGTTTCATGGATGGAGGCTCATCGAGAGAAACATTCGACAGCTAATATTGCAATATTTGTCTGCCATATCTGTTATGAAGCATTCAAGTTTGTCACTCCATATGAAGAACATATGAGAAGCCATGAAGAGCTAACAAGGCTCCAAAGACTACAAGCTGAAAAATTCCGCTGTGATAACTGTCATAAGGCCTTTCGTTCTATGCAGATGTTGGAGAAACATGAAAAGATGTTTGGTGATGGTAAGAAAAATATTCTCCAATTTATTATTGATGTTACTACTTTGTATGGTTTACATTTCAATTTTGACATTTTGTTCTTTACAAAAGCTGTAAAAGCTGGAATTGTAATTTGTAGCATTTTTTTGGGACAGTTTTGTTGCATACATGTATACAATGTAGTATTATCATATACAGATTACAGTACCCGGTACATAGTTTTGTTGCCTATAGTATTATCATATACAGATTACAGTACCCGGTACATAGTTTTGTTGCCTATAGTATTATCATATACAGATTACAGTACCCAGTACATAGTTTTGTTGCCTATAGTATTATCATATACAGATTACAGTACATAGTTTTGTTGCTTATAGTATTATCATATACAGATTACAGTACCCGGTACATAGTTTTGTTGCCTATAGTATTATCATATACAGATTACAGTACATAGTTTTGTTGCCTATAGTATTATCATATACAGATTACAGTACCCGGTACATAGTTTTGTTGCCTATAGTATTATCATATACAGATTACAGTACCCGGTACATAGTTTTGTTGCCTATAGTATTATCATATACAGATTACAGTACATAGTTTGTAATGACGCTCTTGATTTTGCAAATCTTGAAGTATATGTGTGAATTGGATTATACCATACACAAGTCCTCAGTTATTATCTTCAAACAGAAACTATGGATTACAAATGTATATACCCTGGTCATTCTGTCATGACAATATGGATTACAAATGTATATACCCTGGTCATTCTGTCATGACAATATGGATTACAAATGTATATACCCTGGTCATTCTGTCATGACAATATGGATTACAAATGTATATACCCTGGTCATTCTGTCATGACAATATGGATTACAAATGTATATACCCTGGTCATTCTGTCATGACAATATGGATTACAAATGTATATACCCTGGTCATTCTGTCATGACAATATGGATTACAAATGTATATACCCTGGTCATTCTGTCATGACAATATGGATTACAAATGTATATACCCTGGTCATTCTGTCATGACAATATGGATTACAAATGTATATACCCTGGTCATTCTGTCATGACAATATGGATTACAAATGTATATACCCTGGTCATTCTGTCATGACAATATGGATTACAAATGTATATACCCTGGTCATTCTGTCATGACAATATGGATTACAAATGTATATACCCTGGTCATGACGTCATGACAATATGGATTACAAATGTATATACCCTGGTCATGACGTCATGACAACCTGTGTCTATGTCACTGGTTCTATAGTGCTTCAAATATCAAAACGTTCCTAATTGCTTCATAATTTTTTTTAAAATGTGAATTAGGAAGTTATAATTACATGTATATTTGATCCTTTCTTTCAGCAGAAAATACTTATGGTTTTGTCACTACTTGACTAGTGACAAGGCCTCTTGGTTTACTTGTATTTTCCTTGGCTGAATGAAGAAAAATATCAAGGAATAATAACTAATTGTTTATGTAGCTGCACACATTATGTAGAGTGTAACATGATGAAAAATAATATTGCACAGAACCAAAAATTATTTTTCATCATGATACAGCCATTGTATAATGTGTAGACATTCAAGTCTGCTTGCAGATGAAATCAAATACATCAGGAAAAAGCCATGGTGTGAAACAAACAGTCCAGTGGTGGGGACATTACTTAAGGTGTCTAGTTGTATGTAAATTAGAAATGAGAAATCACCAGACCAATAACCTTGGTATGTGGTGGGGACATTACTTAAGGTGTCTAGTTGTATGTAAATTAGAAATGAGAAATCACCAGACCAATAACCTTGGTATGTGGTAGGGACATTACTTAGGGTGTCTAGTTGTATGTACCTTCTTGGTATGTGGTGGGGACATTACTTAGGTCGTCTAGTTTGACTATTGCTTAAATGACAATTATTTCATCGTCCATGTGGAATTTGGTCACAAAGTTTGATTTTTGGTGAAAGGCTAATATTCAAAAACAACTGGGCAGATTGGCATGATATTGAATGGTGTGTTTCTAAAGGTATCTTGTTCGGAATTTGTGCATGAGAAAGTGATCCGATAAGTGATGTGCAAATAAGATTTAAATTTTTTTTCTTCAAAATCTTGAATTTGCCTATCAATTTGTAGTGACAAGCCCCCTTAGTCAGTCATATTTTCTGTGGTTGAAGGAAGAGAAATCTTGGGGAATAAACTTGTCTAGATATGGAAATCTTCCAAATAAATGTGTTTCAACATCTTTCTTATGATGAATGTAGTTCTGTAAGAGCGGAGGTGTTCAATGCACACTCATATAATGTGTTCATAATTTTTTTCTAACTTGTCAGGTCTTCAACGTAAGCCAACTTTCAAATGTGACTACTGTGGTAAGAGACTGACTCAGGCCGGACTTGAAAACCATATCCAGAAGTATCATCCCAAAGAAAACCCTTTCAAATGTACTGAACAGGAGTGCATACTAACCTTCAAGACAAAAGGCAAGTTCAAGTTGCACACACATCCTTAAAGGCCAGTAGTGCATTATGAATGAAATTCCAGTGAAAAAACATAGACATGGTTATCTGGTAGACCCATAGAAAAAATGATTGTAAAGTGACATGTACATTTGTATCTTTCATTATAATAACTACAAGTTGTGAATGGAATTAAGATTATCACGTGAACTCACTTGAATCAGCCAATCTTGGCTTGTTGTAACCATGACTCTATTAAGATTATCACGTGATCTCACTTGAATCAGCCAATCTTGGCTTGTTGTAACCATGACTCTATTGAGATAGTCCATGTTGTAACCTACTTCAGTACTTGCTACAAACTCACGATTGTATCGGACGCCCAGTCTGACAGTACAACAAATCGTACATGGCTTACTAGCCGGAGAAGAGAAATGAGTTATTTGCCTTGTACTCATACTGAAACCAGTGGTTCTCCGTTGTGTAGCCATCTGCTGTACTTCGTCAAACTGTCACGATTTGAGGAGAGACGTTGAACTAAGCTCTTTAAAATCACCAATGTCATGGAAACAGGAGTAGCCAATGAAAAACCAGAAAATTGCAAAATTGTGCCAAAATGAAAGGCTTGCCGACATAGGTCATCATATACAACAACCTATCAAATTTGTGCTTCTCATGTGAATGGTCGTCCATTGTTATCTAAAGGAAGTGTCGTTCAAATTAACGTCAACAACATTGTGTCTTCATATCATATGTTTAGATAAATTTGGAGTCAGTACATCAGTCCACAGTATGTCAGTCAGGATATTTAGTCTACAGTGCAAAACTACAAAATTTGCCGGTAAACAAATTACCAACAACTAGGCCTAGGCTTGTTACATTATGAATAGTGGTTCAAGAAAATGAACACATACTTCTATTCATTTACTTTTTATACGGTGATAGGACATTTCTATACATTTCAATCATTCTATTGTTCTTACACCCATGACGCAACATGCAGTCACCCCCTTCAGAAAGTATAATATGTACCCAAAATTTGTCATGCAAGGCCTAGTAAAGAAATATGTGGTTCCAATCATGCTCAATTATAGGCTGGGTTGGCTCATCACCCAATTCGTTATCTTTCATTGAAGAGATCACACACCGTTATGTACATGCGTAGTAGAGTGCAGTGTTGTTTATATTTGTGTATGAATCTCAACATATCTAAACAGTGAACCCGTCTATAGAATTTGGCATCAGATAATCGGCAAAGCTATGTTGGATATTTTAAAACTGAGAGTTGCACGTACAAGTAAATGAGGTAATGTCTACAATAAGTATAACGCCTTACTTGGATGCATCTCTGTCCGATCACAGACAAGATGAGTGTCTGCTATTGGTAATTCACACCTACTTCAAATGTGAGATAGGGAAGCTCTTATCATGGGAGTAAACACCACATGCAAATGTCGGATATTTCAATAATGCTGTGAGTGACACACAATCTAACGGCCGTTTGCAGGAGCCTTTGTCTCATTTTGAAAGGTTTTTAAGTTCAGTGAAACAAACAGATTTTCAACTAATTTGTGTATCAAGTTACCATCCTTCCACATTCACAAACAATTCGTGCATGCTTCATGACCTGTGTGTTTCTCGGAGCACAGAAAAAATGCTGAAAACAAGACCTCGAAGCTAGTGCTCCATACAGCAGTTTGAATTTCCCGCATTTGCATAGATTAATCACAATCCGTTTTATATAGGCCAGTTTCATGTTTAAGGTTGAGATACAGGTTCGTCAGCTCATTTTTCCTCCATCACATTTCAGACAAGATAAATACACCATTTTTTTCATTAATTATGTCGAGTCTTTGTATGAAGTTGTGGTTTTTGTGGTGATTTTTTACATTTTTAACCATATTATTGATCTATACCCAAAAACTGTGTTTTTTGACAATTTTCACTTAAAGCTATTTAACTTTTACAAACAGTTGAATATAGTCCTCTTTTCAACTTTAAATGAAAGCTATGTACATAAACAAAAAAGCCTTCCTCCGGATTTTTTATTTTGTCTCTCATTGTCTTGTTATAATCATACCAAAGTTGTATTTTTGTGTTTTTTGCATAAATTACTGCTTTCACACTTCTCAACGCAATATCTCTTGATTCCCTCAAAAACTAAACAATCCGGAGGAGCTTTTTTTCGACACACTGTCTCCGAGTATTGTCTCCAAATTTGACACAGCTGGGACGTTCTGACGCAAAGTTAAATAGCTTTGAACTTCACACAGTATACAAAATAAAGAACACAGAAAAATGCTAATTTACACAATTGGACTCCTTCCGCCCGACAAAAGCTTTCAAATTCAACAGACATTGCAACAGCTTTTTTCTGTGACTTGCAAATATGTTACTCAATCCTTGCCATTTGGTTGTGTACGTTGCTTTGCTACAGACATGAAGAAAATCGGGTATTTTAGGAGGGTCATGAAATGCTACAGATAGAAACATGTTTGTTTCCTGCGATAAAGGTGTCATGTCATCTATTATTCATCTACGGGTGGAGACTTTGGTTTAATCTTTTAATATGGTACGCGTGTCGTTCTCGACATTACATAGTATACTTTCTGGTTTGGATTCGAAGCCCTTGCTCTATGCAGTTGGTGTTCGTGTTTTGACTCAAATATGGGCTACGTTCTGATTTGAAGCCATATTCCTGTTCATGTATTAGGCATTGCTACGCAATTGTTGTTGGTGTTTCGTTGAAGACACACAATAAAAAAAGTTAACCTTTTCCCTGAAATTAAATTTCCACACCACGACACCGTACGACATCGGGAATTTTATACAAATTGTAAGGAGTGTTACAAAACTACGGTATAAATAATGGTACTTGACGAACTCACGTCAACAGTTTTTCTTCCACTGCGAGTGACGTTTTATGATACTCGGAGTCGTAGTAGACATTACCTCATTTATTTAAACTACTTGTACCTTCAAAATCTCCGTTTTATAACTTTAATAGCCTTGAGGATCGCTCGGTGCCAAATTCTTGACGGGCTTGCCGTTTACATTTAGACAGTGACCCCAGATTTGTTCTTCTTCATTTTAACTGAGAATGGAATGCAAAGTTTCTAAAGAGTTTATTTTGAAAGTGTATTTCATGTTAAATCACAGGCTAAAGACTGTTCCTTGAAGTACCTTTTACACTATCATGTGGCTATCTATGATTGCATCACTGCAAATGACAGTACACATGAAACATAATCACCTTTCAAGAGTTCAGAAAGCACTCTAATGAGTTTGTCATCTGGAGCATGCAACACTTGAAACTATCATTATACAGGTAGAGGTATACAATACTGCGTTCATATAGCACTGCAGTCCAAAAACAACTAGCATACTGGTGCAAGTAATCACTGGTACATATGTATAATCCACACTGTTTCTCCTCTTCATTTCCTCAGAGGACCGTGGTGCACATCTGAAGGAAGTTCATGAAATTGATCCAAACCGTGCATTTGTGTGTCCAGTGACTAACTGTAATAAGGCCTATGCATCAGAAACTACTATGACATATCATTATCAGAGAGTACATACAGATGATAGGTGAGTACAAACCATCCTCAGATAACACCCCCCCCCCATGCTTTCTCATCCTCAGATAACACCCTCCCCACCATGCTTTCTCATCCTCAGATAACACCCTCCCCACCATGCTTTATCATCCTCAGATAACCCCCCCCCACCATGCTTTCTCGTCCTGCGTCCTCAGATAACACCCTCCCCACCATGCTTTCTCATCCTCAGATAACACCCTCCCCACCATGCTTTCTCATCCTCAGATAACCCCCCCCCCCCCACCATGCTTTCTCATCCTCATATAACACCATCCCCACCATGCTTTCTCATCCTCAGATAACAACCGTCCCACCATGCTTTCTCATCCTCAGATAACCCCCCCCACCATGCTTTCTCATCCTCAGATAACACCATCCCCACCATGCTTTCTCATCCTCAGATAACACCCTCCCCACCATGCTTTCTCATCCTCAGATAACCCCCCCCCCCACCATGCTTTCTCATCCTCAGATAACACCATCCCCACCATGCTTTCTCATCCTCAGATAACAACCGTCCCACCACGCTTTCTCATCCTCAGATAACACCCTCCCCACCATGCTTTCTCATCCTCAGATAACACCCTCCCCACCATGCTTTCTCATCCTCAGATAACACCCCTATGCTTTCTCATCCTCAGATAACACCCCCCCCCACCATGCTTTCTCGTCCTGCGTCCTCAGATAACACCCCCCCCCCACCATGCTTTCTCATCCTGCGTCCTCAGATAACAACCGTCCTACCATGCTTTCTCATTCATGTTCAAATTATTACTGTTTGATAAAGACAAGAAGCAAGTATAGAAACTCCCCTTCCATTAAGAAGAATACATATAGCATAATTCATTATTTTGCAGTGAAGTCCATGCTTTATTTGAAAGTCAAAATAAATGTGATTCAATAAATAATGCTTGAATTCAATATTCATAGTTGAGGAGTAAGGGTAGGTTTATTGCCAACACTTACAGCCTGGGGAATTTTGCTAGTAAACATGGTAAAACTATTTTTTTTTAAAAGTTATAGTTATATTGAAAAGTTATAGTTATATTGAATAAATTGTATTCCTAGTTAATTTACTATTGTTTACATGCATGTTTTGTAGTTAATATATTTTAGTATATCGTTGACCATAGATTATATTGTGTAAAACATAATTGCGAGTTATAAAATATACTGTACAGTACTGTACTGTATTGTGCTGTACTGTACTGTATTATGCTGTACTGTACCGTGCTGTACTGTACTGTACTGTACTGTACTGTACTGTACTGTACTGTCCAGTACTGTACTGTATTGTACTGTACTATACTGTACTGTATTGTACTGTATTGTATTGTGCTGTACTGTATTGTGCTGTACTGTAATGTACTGTATTGTATTGTACTATTCTGTACTGTACTGTACTGACGATACGGCATCATACTGAGTGAGAGTTGATTGTTTTATTTTGATACATAATGCTGTCACAATCAAATGTAAAAGGATGCAATACTATTTATCATTATTTTGTACTCTTTCAATACAAATAACTCAAGAAGACTTTATTATTTGTGTGACTCCGACCTATTGAAAGAATCGTAGGACAAGTAAACTTGATAAATTGTTGGTTGTTTTACAGACCTTTTAGTTGTGAGATCTGTGGAAAGGGTTGGGTGAAGCTGAGTAAATTAAAGGAGCATCTTCTAACTCATACAACAGAGAAGAATGAATTGTGTGAAATATGTGGAAGGGCTTTCAAGACAAGACCAGAACTCAGAGATCACAGAATAGAAATGCACACCACAGGTAAGAATGGGAACATATATAAATATAAATGCAGACTGTGTGTAAGTTGCAGATTATTCAGACATTGACCAAGAGACTGGTTAGTCAGACACTGACCAAGAGACTGGTTAGACAGACAATGACCAAGAGACTGGTTAGACAGACATTGACCAAGAGACTGGTTAGACAGACAGTGACCAAGAGACTGGTTAGACAGACAATGACCAAGAGACTGGTTAGACAGACAATGACCAAGAGACTGGTTAGACAGACAATGACCAAGAGACTGGTCAGTCAGACAATGACCAAGAGACTGGTTAGACAGACATTGACCAAGAGACTGGTTAGACAGACACTGACCAAGAGACTGGTTAGTCAGACACTGACCAAGAGACTGGTTAGATAGACACTGACCAAGAGACTGGTTAGTCAGACAATGACCAAGAGACTGGTTAGACAGACAATGACCAAGAGACTGGTTAGATAGACACTGACCAAGAGACTGGTTAGTCAGACAATGACCAAGAGACTGGTTAGTCAGACAATGACCAAGAGACTGGTTAGTCAGACAATGACCAAGAGACTGGTTAGTCAGACAATGACCAAGAGACTGGTTAGTCAGACACTGACCAAGAGACTGGTTAGACAGACACTGACCAAGAGACTGGTTAGACAGACAATGACCAAGAGACTGGTTAGACAGACAATGACCAAGAGACTGGTTAGACAGACAATGACCAAGAGACTGGTTAGACAGACAGTGACCAAGAGACTGGTTAGACAGACACTGACCAAGAGACTGGTTAGACAGACAATGACCAAGAGACTGGTTAGTCAGACAATGACCAAGAGACTGGTTAGTCAGACAATGACCAAGAGACTGGTTAGACAGACAATGACCAAGAGACTGGTTAGACAGACAATGACCAAGAGACTGGTTAGACAGACAATGACCAAGAGACTGGTTAGACAGACAGTGACCAAGAGACTGGTTAGACAGACAATGACCAAGAGACTGGTTAGACAGACAATGACCAGGAGACTGGTTAGACAGACAGTGACCAAGAGACTGGTTAGACAGACAATGACCAAGAGACTGGTTAGACAGACATTGACCAAGAGACTGGTTAGACAGACAATGACCAAGAGACTGGTTAGTCAGACAATGACCAAGAGACTGGTTAGTCAGACACTGACCAAGAGACTGGTTAGACAAACAATGACCGAGAGACTGGTTAGACAGACAATGACCAAGATACTGGTTAGACAGACAATGACCAAGAGACTGGTTAGTCAGACAATGACCAAGAGACTGGTTAGTCAGACAATGACCAAGAGACTGGTTAGTCAGACACTGACCAAGAGACTGGTTAGACAGACACTGACCAAGAGACTGGTTAGACAGACACTGACCAAGAGACTGGTTAGACAGACAATGACCAAGAGACTGGTTAGACAGACAATGACCAAGAGACTGGTTAGACAGACAGTGACCAAGAGACTGGTTAGACAGACACTGACCAAGAGACTGGTTAGACAGACAATGACCAAGAGACTGGTTAGTCAGACAATGACCAAGAGACTGGTTAGACAGACAATGACCAAGAGACTGGTTAGACAGACAATGACCAAGAGACTGGTTAGACAGACAATGACCAAGAGACTGGTTAGACAGACAGTGACCAAGAGACTGGTTAGACAGACAATGACCAAGAGACTGGTTAGACAGACAATGACCAGGAGACTGGTTAGACAGACAGTGACCAAGAGACTGGTTAGACAGACAATGACCAAGAGACTGGTTAGACAGACATTGACCAAGAGACTGGTTAGACAGACAATGACCAAGAGACTGGTTAGTCAGACAATGACCAAGAGACTGGTTAGTCAGACACTGACCAAGAGACTGGTTAGACAAACAATGACCGAGAGACTGGTTAGACAGACAATGACCAAGAGACTGGTTAGACAGACAATGACCAAGAGACTGGTTAGTCAGACAATGACCAAGAGACTGGTTAGACAGACAATGACCAAGAGACTGGTTAGACAGACAATGACCAAGAGACTGGTTAGACAGACAGTGACCAGGAGACTGGTTAGACAGACACTGACCAAGAGACTGGTTAGACAGACAATGACCAAGAGACTGGTTAGTCAGACAATGACCAAGAGACTGGTTAGTCAGACAATGACCAAGAGACTGGTTAGACAGACAATGACCAAGAGACTGGTTAGACAGACAATGACCAAGAGACTGGTTAGACAGACAATGACCAAGAGACTGGTTAGACAGACAGTGACCAAGAGACTGGTTAGACAGACAATGACCAAGAGACTGGTTAGACAGACACTGACCAAGAGACTGGTTAGTCAGACATTGACCAAGAGACTGGTTAGTCAGACAATGGCCAAGAGACTGGTTAGTCAGACAATGGCCAAGAGACTGGTTAGTCAGACAATGACCAAGAGACTGGTTAGACAGACAATGACCAAGAGACTGGTTAGTCAGACAATGACCAAGAGACTGGTTAGACAGACAATGACCAAGAGACTGGTTAGTCAGACAATGACCAAGAGACTGGTTAGTCAGACAATGACCAAGAGACTGGTTAGTCAGACAATGACCAAGAGACTGGTTAGACAGACAATGACCAAGAGACTGGTTAGTCAGACAATGACCAAGAGACTGGTTAGACAGACAATGACCAAGAGACTGGTTAGACAGACAGTGACCAAGAGACTGGTTAGTCAGACAATGACCAAGAGACTGGTTAGTCAGACAATGACCAAGAGACTGGTTAGACAGACAATGACCAAGAGACTGGTTAGTCAGACAATGACCAAGAGACTGGTTAGACAGACAGTGACCAAGAGACTGGTTAGACAGACAATGGCCAAGAGACTGGTTAGTCAGACATTGACCAAGAGACTGGTTAGTCAGACAATGACCAAGAGACTGGTCAGTCAGACAATGACCAAGAGACTGGTTAGACAGACAATGACCAAGAGACTGGTTAGACAGACAATGACCAAGAGACTGGTTAGACAGACAATGACCAAGAGACTGGTTAGTCAGACAATGACCAAGAGACTGGTTAGACAGACATTGACCAAGAGACTGGTTAGTCAGACAATGGCCAAGAGACTGGTTAGTCAGACAATGACCAAGAGACTGGTTAGTCAGACAATGACCAAGAGACTGGTTAGTCAGACAATGACCAAGAGACTGGTTAGACAGACAATGACCAAGAGACTGGTTAGACAGACAGTGACCAAGAGACTGGTTAGTCAGACAATGACCAAGAGACTGGTTAGTCAGACAATGACCAAGAGACTGGTTAGACAGACAATGACCAAGAGACTGGTTAGTCAGACAATGACCAAGAGACTGGTTAGACAGACAGTGACCAAGAGACTGGTTAGACAGACAATGGCCAAGAGACTGGTTAGTCAGACATTGACCAAGAGACTGGTTAGTCAGACAATGACCAAGAGACTGGTCAGTCAGACAATGACCAAGAGACTGGTTAGACAGACAATGACCAAGAGACTGGTTAGACAGACAATGACCAAGAGACTGGTTAGACAGACAATGACCAAGAGACTGGTTAGACAGACAATGACCAAGAGACTGGTTAGTCAGACATTGACCAAGAGACTGGTTAGTCAGACAATGGCCAAGAGACTGGTTAGTCAGACAATGGCCAAGAGACTGGTTAGTCAGACAATGGCCAAGAGACTGGTTAGTCAGACAATGACCAAGAGACTGGTTATTGAGCTGAGAGACTGAATTACTCATTACCAGTCAACTTTACATGTAGTGCAATTGGTAAAGTGTTACAGGTCCTAGGTTTTCCATGAATAAGATGTTATTTTACAATAGATACATCACATCATGTGACAATTTATTTTCGTGAAATAGTGAATTCATTCCTTGAAATATGTTTATTTTCAGCTGGTAAAATCAAGTTACAGTGTCGTTTTTGTCCAGCAACTTTCAGCCGACGCAGCTCTAGGTCCTATCATGAACGCCGCCACAAGGGAGAAGCCCCTTATATTTGTCCTAAACCTGGCTGTAACAAACGGTTTATTGCAGTTATTGATTACAAAAGACACTTGATTTATCATACAGGTAATACATCTTATACCATTATCCATAGACCTGTACAATAAACACAATGTAATAGCATGTTTTGAAATCAAACTTTCAAATTAATGATTATAGTCAATACTGATTGTTTTAGAGATAAATATTTGTAATAAATAATGGCCACCAGTGGTACATTCACCCCTCTAACACAAACTGATAAACTATTTGTAATAAAGAATGGCGACCAGTGGTACATTCACCCCTCTAACACAAACTGATAAACTATTTGTAATAAATAATGGCCACCAGTGGTACATTCACCCCTCTAACACAAACTGATAAACTATTTGTAATAAAGAATGGCGACCAGTGCATCACCAACTGTGTGTGTCTGATCAGGGTATCAATTTTAAATTTTCTTACCATTTCTTTTCAGGAGCAAAGCTATACAGATGTAAATTCTGTGGTAATTCTTTTACAAGGAGTGACTATTTGAGAGGTCATGAGAAGAAACATCATGCCAAGGGTGAAGAGTTGGATATGGGACCACCAATAGAGGAGACTGTCACTATCAAGGTATGAATGAATCATGAAATAACAATGAATGATCAGCCTATTTATGAATCATTGCATGACATGATGATTGCCATTCATTCATTCATTCATTGCAGTGGATGTCTTGTAAACAATACCTGAAAGAAAGTGGCCACACATAAAACACCCAAAATGTCTAGCTGTTGCAGACATGACTTAAATCTTGTTGGCTGTAAGAGCTTTCATTCAAGTTGATAATTGATGACGTTCACGTCAAAACAAAGGGGCGCTGAACGCAAACAAAGGGGCGGTGCGCCCCTCAAAAACCCCTCGTGGAGAACACTGATATTACGTACACCAGTTATGCATGTACATGGACACATATATATTACGTACACCAGTTATGCATGTACATGAACACATATATATTACATACACTAGTTATGCATGTACATGAACACATATATATTACGTACACCAGTTATGCATGTACATGAACACAATTATATATTACGTACACTAGTTATTCATGTACATGGACACATATATATTACATACACCAGTTATGTATGTACATGAACACATATATATTACGTACACCAGTTATGCATGTACATGGACACATATATATTACATACACCAGTTATGTATGTACATGAACACATATATATTACGTACACCAGTTATGCATGTACATGAACACATATATATTACATACACCAGTTATGGATGTACATGAACACATATATATTACGAACACCAGTTATGCATGTACATGGACACATATATTACGTACACCAGTTAAACATGTACATGGACACATATATGTGTCATCGCACAACACATAAGTCAACAGAAATATTTTATGTACCATAGATTTAATTTGAAACTGAAATGGGATCTGACTGTCATGTAAATAGAGCTTGTTTCAGCTTGATACACAACAAGGGACATATATTGTCTATTTTTATATCTTTTTTTATTGAGTGACGGTTATATTTGGTGTACAGTCTACATTTCCATTTTTTTTACTAAACCTCATCAACAAAAAGAGCCAGACAAGTCAAAGTATATGTCTCTATATCATCAGACATGATCTTTATAATAATTTGATCCTTACCTTTATATTCTGGGTAAAATTCCCATTACAATTTATACAAAGTGTGGGGTTGGGGAGGGGGTACATTGGTAACTTTACAATTCTAATATTCTGTACTCTCTGTTAATCTTAACTATATCTAGGTTCCTTGGCCAATGGAAAAGGCAGTTCGAATCCAGGGTCAGAATGTTAAAGTAGTGATTGAACCTGACCCAAGTCTAAACAATCCTGAGGCTGCTCTGAGTGCTGAAGCTGTAGCTGCATTGGAAGGAGCTATGGTTGAAGCTGGCCATGTCCACATTGTAGAGGGAACACACATACCAATATCAAGTGAAGTGGCAGCAGGTATTATACAACATGTTGGTAGTGATGCTGCAGGCAATATTGTACAAGTAGTGACAAGTGCAGGCCAACCCATTGCAGCAGTGATGCAGCAATTACCACCAGAAAGTGTACAGTCAGTTGTGACCAATGTCATTCAACCATCAAATACTGGAACTAGGGTTGTTCAAGTTGTCACTGATGGTCAGTTTGTTGAGCAGCAAACCAATGCAACAACTACTGAGTATGTTCAAGTACAAAACCAACAAGTTGTACAGGAAGCTGTAGAACAATCACGGCAGTTTACAGAGCAAGATGTCACTGCTGTTCAAGTTGGCGTTGAATACTCGGGACAGCAACAACAGAGTGTAGAGTATGTTGAACAGCAACATGGAGTGGAGTATGTGACAGAAGCACAAGTTCAGTACACAGATCAGCAACAACAAAATGTTGACTACACCGACGAACAGCAGCAGCAGGCTGAAGTAGAAGCAGCACAGCAGTTGCTAGCTCAGGCAGAAGCTGCAGCAGTTGCAGCAACACAAGCAGTTCAGCAAGAACAGCAAATGATTGAAGGAACAGAAGCTGAGCAGAATAATGAGGCATTACAAACTGTGGATCTGGATGAGATCACTCAAAATTACATGCAAGTGTGAAAACAGCAAACCTATCAAGTAGACACTCAGACATTTTGTGTGTGCTTATTATTTGTAGTGTCTAAACTACCAGTGTGCACCTAACAAAAGTCAAAAAAAGTGTTGTCATCAAAATGATGAAAGACAGTTTTCTTGTGTCACTCCACATGACATAGATTGAGTAATGGCAAATGTTGGGGCATACAAGAAAATGCTGTGTGCCAGTGGTACATTAGGTTGTCTTTAGTTTAGGGGTTTACACAGCTGTTTTACCCCAACCCCGTCCCACACCAAAATTTGACCTAAAATTGACTCTGCACAGTACTGACAAAACTATGTACTGTTAAGTTGTGTTAGTACATCACTTACATTGTTTCAACATCTTAATATGATCTTCAAGTGAAATGGTAAACCATAGTATTGAACATACTTTTGTTCCAAACACAAACTTGAAATTTTGCCTGGAATTTTCAACTGCACACGTCTTTGTCAACAGATTGACCTTGTTTTCAGAACATTGTCTGTAAGGTGATGGACATGTGCTCTTGATAGCTCATACAGCGGCCATATAGCAGCTCAATGACTAGTATGTATGCGCGTCCTATACACTATGCAATAAAAAATTGGTGGTTTTATCCAAGGATGCATTGTAGCACAATGACTACGCATGCATGTTCTATGACTGGCAACTCAGACTTACACTATTTTAGCCAAACTAGTGACTCTAAATTTTGAATCACACCATTCCTCAACGAGTGACCAACTAGCAAATGTTCCAAAATTATTCACTGCTTAGGAGTTATCTCAGAGGTCACCGTTATATACTCAACTATTTACAAAGATGAAGTGTGAACTGATATTGATATTGGTAATGTGTGAATTACATGCCAAACATGATGCTGTAGACTTTCGACTAGCATTCTTCAACGTCGTCATAAAAATGTAACAGCCTCATATACCTTGGTGACGTTGTGTCCGATCATTAGTTTTCTGTTCAATTTTACTCTGAAAACAGTTTAAATTAGTAGTTTGACATCATACATCGTGCAGCAATTAAAACATGTATTTTCCAAAAGGGCAGGTTGTGACATCACAAACTATCGCAAGGTTTTGGAGTCCTCAACAGTAAGGTATAGCAAGTCTTATGTATTATGATATTTTGTTCAGATGCGATGCGTATGTCACTATGTTTACGTATATATGCAACTTTTTAGAGTTTTGAAACTGTACTCGTCTTTTGATATTTAGTTTGAAACAATTTTAGCTTTTCTGAGAAAACTAATCTAAAACTGTGATTGAAAAAAATCAGTGTGCAAAGATTTTGAGTTTAGAGAGGATTTAGACAAGGGTTACAATATAGAACTGTGAACAACAGTCTCATTCTAATTATACAAATATAATGGCAATAATTGTATTTTTGCTAACAGAAAGTCCACACATATCAACTTAAATATTTCATGATTTTAGCATAATGGTGACCTAAAAGGGTCACCAAATACAGCCATTTCAATTCTAAAATCATCAACTTCTGAACCCAACAGCCCCACCCCCACCCATCCCTGCCACCATGGACTAGTGACTTTCATTTTTGGCTAACCATTCATTAGCCAGAATAACTAACCCCCATCCATATCTAGAGTTAACCCTGTATCTACAATATCATTGTGAGGTCACAAATGCATCTACCTTGCATGAGCGTATGGGCTTTAGCTAGTAATGATATTAAGGTGCCTGGAAAATTGTATCGCACTCCATGTCTGTTCGATATAAACAATACACTTGCAATGTGGAGTGAAGGAAGCCACTTACATTTGGGCACTATCATTGGGCAGTTGAAAATTTCAGGTACAATTTTTAAGTTTTTGTTTGGAACAAAATGTAAATTGGATATTATCTTAACATGATTTGTAGATCTGTGTACACCAATATGTAGTATACAGTATCACAACAAAACTTGTAGATCTGTGTGCACCAATATGTAGTATACAGTATCACAACAAAACTTGTAGATCTGTGTACACCAATATGTAGTATGCAGTATCACAACAAAACTTGTAGATCTGTGTACACCAATATGTAGTATACAGGATCAAAACAAAACTTGTAGATCTGTGTACACCAATATGTAGTATACAGTATCACAACAAAACTTGTAGATCTGTGTACACCATTATGTAGTATACAGTATCACAACAAAACTTGTAGATCTGTGTACACCAATATGTAGTATGCAGTATCACAACAAAACTTGTAGATCTGTGTACACCAATATGTAGTATGCAGTATCACAACAAAACTTGTAGATCTGTGTGCACCAATATGTAGTATGCTGTATCACAACAAAACTTGTAGATCTGTGTACACCAATATGTAGTGTACAGGATCAAAACAAAACTTGTAGATCTGTGTACACCAATATGCAGTGTCAAATTTGTCTTTCAGATTTGTTCCTTCTCATTAAGTTGTTTGTTAAATTTATATAGTTTACATATTATACTGGTACAGTGGTAGCTTCTAAATTTTGAAGCCACTCTGAATAAAACAGTTGTTTTGCTGTCAGATATACATGTTTGTAAATTTTCAGGATAAAGGAATAAATTTTGTTGAACTCATAAATCCTGCTGCTTGAGTAATAAGTGGAAGACGAATACATTTGAAGATGGAACCCTTGTCACCCATGTTACTTAAAGGCTAAACTAAGGTCCTTCTCTGAGCTGACAATCTAAAACACAACAGATATCCATGACACATTTAACTATATATTGAAATGGTGTCTGGGCAGTGCACTCTCGCATGTTGTAATTGGGTGCACTGCCCACAGACCATCTCATTATACATGTGATGACACTGCCCACAGACCATGTCATTATACATGTGATGACACTGCCCACAGACCATCTCATTATACATGTGATGACACTGCCCACAGACCATCTCATTATACATGTGATGACACTGCCCAGAGACCATCTCAATGTACATGTGATAACACTGCCCACAGACCATCTCAATATACATGTGATGACACTGCCCAGAGACCATCTCAATATACATGTGATGACACTGCCCACAGACCATCTCATTATACATGTGATGACACTGCCCACAGACCATCTCAATATACATGTGATGACACTGCCCACAGACCATCTCAATATACATGTGATGACACTGCCCACAGACCATCTCAATATACATGTGATGACACTGCCCACAGACCATCTCAATTTACATGTGATGACACTGCCCACAGACCATCTCATTATACATGTGATGACACTGCTCACAGACCATCTCAATATACATGTGATGACACTGCCCACAGACCATCTCAATATACATGTGATGACACTGCCCACAGACCATCTCAATATACATGTGATAACACTGCCCAGAGACCATCTCATTATACATGTGATGACACTGCCCAGAGACCATCTCAATATACATGTGATGACACTGCCCACAGACCATCTCATTATACATGTGATGACACTGCCCACAGACCATCTCATTGTACATGTGATAACACTGCCCACAGACCATCTCATTATACATGTGATGACACTGCCCACAGACCATCTCAATATACATGTGATGACACTGCCCACAGACCATCTCAATGTACATGTGATGACACTGCCCACAGACCATCTCATTATACATGTGATGACACTGCCCACAGACCATCTCATTATACATGTGATGACACTGCCCACAGACCATCTCATTATACATGTGATGACACTGCCCACAGACAACCTCAATATACATGTGATGACACTGCCCACAGACCATCTCATTATACATGTGATGACACTGCCCAGAGACCATCTCAATATACATGTGATGACACTGCCCAGAGACCATCTCAATATACATGTGATAACACTGCCCACAGACCATGTCATTATACATGTGATGACACTGCCCAGAGACCATCTCAATATACATGTGATGACACTGCCCAGAGACCATCTCAATATACATGTGATGACACTGCCCAGAGACCATCTCAATATACATGTGATGACACTGCCCAGAGACCATCTCATTATACATGTGATGACACTGCCCACAGACCATCTCAATATACATGTGATGACACTGCCCACAGACCATCTCAATATACATGTGATGACACTGCCCACAGACCATGTCATTATACATGTGATGACACTGCCCAGAGACCATCTCAATATACATGTGATGACACTGCCCAGAGACCATCTCAATATACATGTGATAACACTGCCCACAGACCATGTCATTATACATGTGATGACACTGCCCAGAGACCATCTCAATATCCATGTGATGACACTGCCCACAGACCATCTCAATACACATGTGATGACACTGCCCACAGACCATCTCAATATACATGTGATGACACTGCCCACAGACCATCTCATTATACATGTGATGACACTGCCCACAGACCATCTCAATATACATGTGATGACACTGTCCACAGACCATCTCAATTTACATGTGATGACACTGCCCACAGACCATCTCAATATACATGTGATGACACTGCCCACAGACCATCTCAATTTACATGTGATGACACTGCCCACAGACCATCTCAATATACATGTGATGACACTGCCCACAGACCATCTCAATGTACATGTGATGACACTGCCCACAGACCATGTCATTATACATGTGATGACACTGCCCAGAGACCATCTCATTATACATGTGATGACACTGCCCACAGACCATCTCAATATACATGTGATGACACTGCCCAGAGACCATCTCATTATACATGTGATGACACTGCCCACAGACCATCTCAATATACATGTGATGACACTGCCCACAGACCATCTCAATATACATGTGATGACACTGCCCACAGACCATCTCATTATACATGTGATGACACTGCCCAGAGACCATCTCATTATACATGTGATGACACTGCCCACAGACCATCTCAATATACATGTGATGACACTGCCCACAGACCATCTCAATATACATGTGATGACACTGCCCACAGACCATCTCAATACACATGTGATGACACTGCCCAGAGACCATCTCATTATACATGTGATGACACTGCCCAGAGACCATCTCATTATACATGTGATGACACTGCCCACAGACCATGTCATTATACATGTGATGACACTGCCCAGAGACCATCTCATTATACATGTGATGACACTGCCCACAGACCATGTCAATATACATGTGATGACACTGCCCAGAGACCATCTCAATATACATGTGATGACACTGCCCACAGACCATCTCATTATACATGTGATGACACTGCCCAGAGACCATCTCAATATACATGTGATGACACTGCCCACACACCATCTCATTATACATGTGATGACACTGCCCAGAGACCATCTCATTATACATGTGATGACACTGCCCACAGACCATCTCAATATACATGTGATGACACTGCTCACAGACCATCTCATTATACATGTGATGACACTGCCCACAGACCATCTCAATATACATGTGATGACACTGCCCACAGACCATCTCATTATACATGTGATGACACTGCCCACAGACAACCTCAATATACATGTGATGACACTGCCCACAGACCATCTCAATATACATGTGATGACACTGCCCAGAGACCATCTCAATATACATGTGATGACACTGCCCACAGACCATCTCAATATACATGTGATGACACTGCCCACAGACCATCTCATTATACATGTGATGACACTGCCCACAGACCATGTCATTATACATGTGATGACACTGCCCAGAGACCATCTCATTGTACATGTGATGACACTGCCCACAGACCATCTCATTATACATGTGATGACACTGCCCACAGACCATCTCATTATACATGTGATGACACTGCCCACAGACCATCTCATTATACATGTGATAACACTGCCCAGAGACCATCTCAATATACATGTGATGACACTGCCCACACACCATCTCATTATACATGTGATGACACTGCCCACAGACCATCTCATTATACATGTGATGACACTGCCCACAGACCATCTCAATATACATGTGATGACACTGCCCAGAGACCATCTCATTATACATGTGATGACACTGCCCACAGACCATCTCAATATACATGTGATGACACTGCCCACAGACAACCTCATTGTACATGTGATGACACTGCCCACAGACCATCTCATTATACATGTGATGACACTGCCCACAGACCATCTCATTATACATGTGATGACACTGCCCACAGACCATCTCAATGTACATGTGATGACACTGCCCAGAGACCATCTCATTATACATGTGATGACACTGCCCACAGACCATCTCAATATACATGTGATGACACTGCCCACAGACCATCTCAATATACATGTGATGACACTGCCCACAGACCATCTCATTATACATGTGATGACACTGCCCACAGACCATCTCAATATACATGTGATGACACTGCCCACAGACCATCTCATTATACATGTGATGACACTGTCCACAGACCATCTCATTATACATGTGATGACACTGCCCACAGACCATCTCATTATACATGTGATGACACTGCCCACAGACCATCTCATTATACATGTGATGACACTGCCCACAGACCATCTCAATATACATGTGATGACACTGCCCACAGACCATCTCAATATACATGTGATGACACTGCCCAGAGACCATCTCATTATACATGTGATGACACTGCCCACAGACCATCTCATTATACATGTGATGACACTGCCCACAGACCATCTCAATATACATGTGATGACACTGCCCACAGACCATCTCAATATACATGTGATGACACTGCCCACAGACCATCTCAATACACATGTGATGACACTGCCCAGAGACCATCTCAATTTACATGTGATGACACTGCCCAGAGACCATCTCAATTTACATGTGATGACACTGCCCACAGACCATCTCAATATACATGTGATGACACTGCCCACAGACCATGTCATTATACATGTGATGACACTGCCCAGAGACCATGTCATTATACGTGATGACACTGCCCACAGACCATCTCAATATACATGTGATGACACTGCCCACAGACAACCTCAATATACATGTGATGACACTGCCCACAGACCATCTCAATTTACATGTGATGACACTGCCCAGAGACCATCTCAATATACATGTGATGACACTGCCCAGAGACCATCTCATTATACATGTGATGACACTGCCCACAGACCATCTCAATATACATGTGATGACACTGCCCACAGACCATCTCATTATACATGTGATGACACTGCCCACAGACCATCTCATTATACATGTGATGACACTGCCCACAGACCATCTCATTATACATGTGATGACACTGCCCACAGACCATCTCATTATACATGTGATGACACTGCCCACAGACCATCTCAATATACATGTGATGACACTGCCCACAGACCATCTCAATATACATGTGATGACACTGCCCAGAGACCATCTCATTATACATGTGATGACACTGCCCACAGACCATCTCATTATACATGTGATGACACTGCCCACAGACCATCTCAATATACATGTGATGACACTGCCCACAGACCATCTCAATATACATGTGATGACACTGCCCACAGACCATCTCAATACACATGTGATGACACTGCCCAGAGACCATCTCAATTTACATGTGATGACACTGCCCAGAGACCATCTCAATTTACATGTGATGACACTGCCCACAGACCATCTCAATATACATGTGATGACACTGCCCAGAGACCATGTCATTATACATGTGATGACACTGCCCAGAGACCATGTCATTATACGTGATGACACTGCCCACAGACCATCTCAATATACATGTGATGACACTGCCCACAGACAACCTCAATATACATGTGATGACACTGCCCACAGACCATCTCAATTTACATGTGATGACACTGCCCAGAGACCATCTCAATATACATGTGATGACACTGCCCAGAGACCATCTCATTATACATGTGATGACACTGCCCACAGACCATCTCATTATACATGTGATGACACTGCCCACAGACCATCTCAATATACATGTGATGACACTGCCCACAGATCATCTCAATATACATGTGATGACACTGCCCACAGACCATCTCAATATACATGTGATGACACTGCCCACAGACCATCTCAATATACATGTGATGACACTGCCCACAGACCATCTCAATATACATGTGATGACACTGCCCACAGACCATCTCAATATACATGTGATGACAATGCCCACAGACCATCTCATTACACATGTGATGACACTGCCCACAGACCATCTCATTATACATGTGATGACACTGCCCACAGACCATCTCAATATACATGTGATGACACTGCCCACAGACCATCTCAATGTACATGTGATGACACTGCCCACAGACCATCTCAATGTACATGTGATGACACTGCCCAGAGACCATCTCAATATACATGTGATGACACTGCCCACAGACCATCTCAATATACATGTGATAACACTGCCCACAGACCATCTCATTATACATGTGATGACACTGCCCACAGACCATCTCAATATACATGTGATGACACTGCCCACAGACCATCTCAATATACATGTGATAACACTGCCCAGAGACCATCTCAATATACATGTGATGACACTGCCCACAGACCATCTCAATATACATGTGATAACACTGCCCACAGACCATCTCAATATACATGTGATGACACTGCCCAGAGACCATCTCAATATACATGTGATGACACTGCCCACAGACCATCTCAATATACATGTGATGACACTGCCCACAGACCATCTCATTATACATGTGATGACACTGCCCACAGACCATCTCAATATACATGTGATGACACTGCCCACAGACCATCTCATTATACATGTGATGACACTGCCCAGAGACCATCTCAATATACATGTGATGACACTGCCCACAGACCATCTCATTATACATGTGATGACACTGCCCACAGACCATCTCATTATACGTGATGACACTGCCCACAGACCATCTCATTATACATGTGATGACACTGCCCAGAGACCATCTCATTATACATGTGATGACACTGCCCAGAGACCATCTCATTATACATGTGATGACACTGCCCAGAGACCATCTCAATATACATGTGATGACACTGCCCACAGACCATCTCAATATACATGTGATGACACTGCCCACAGACCATCTCAATATACATGTGATGACACTGCCCACAGACCATCTCATTATACATGTGATGACACTGCCCACAGACCATCTCATTATACATGTGATGACACTGCCCACAGACCATGTCATTATACATGTGATGACACTGCCCAGAGACCATCTCATTATACATGTGATGACACTGCCCAGAGACCATCTCATTATACATGTGATGACACTGCCCACAGACCATCTCAATATACATGTGATGACACTGCCCACAGACCATCTCATTATACATGTGATGACACTGCCCACAGACCATCTCATTATACATGTGATGACACTGCCCACAGACCATCTCAATATACATGTGATAACACTGCCCACAGACCATCTCATTATACATGTGATGACACTGCCCACAGACCATCTCATTATACATGTGATGACACTGCCCACAGACCATCTCATTATACATGTGATGACACTGCCCACAGACCATCTCAATATACATGTGATGACACTGCCCAGAGACCATCTCAATATACATGTGATAACACTGCCCACAGACCATCTCATTATACATGTGATGACACTGCCCACAGACCATCTCATTATACATGTGATTACACTGCCCAGAGACCATCTCAATGTACATGTGATGTGCACTGCCCACAGACCATCTCATTGTACACGTGATGCAAAATATTGAGGCAAGGTCACATTCAGACTCAACTTATCTTGGAAAATATTGGTGTACACACTAAATGGTGTTTTGGGGGGCTAACTTCCAATATTTTAACATTTCTATTTGACTATTGTTAAACCATGTCTGTAAGTGTTGTGGAACACACTAATGTACATACTTCTATGCAAACAGGCGGGGGGGGGGGGGGGGGGGGTGTTCATTAAACCATGTCTGTAAGTGTTGATGGGGGGGGGGGGGGGGGGTTGCAGCTTAATGTTGCAGAAAAAACACAAGACAGACTATGTTGATTTAATGAATATTTGCCTTTATTAATTAAAGTTACCTTTTAATCAGTAATATTTACAATGCAGGTCATTTCAGCAAAAAACAAGTCATTGAGAATGACACAGTCCCCGCTATGATTGGGTTTTAAGTATCACTACTCTGATCACGCAACAACACTTGTGAACCTAAATCAAACAGACTTAGATATGTTGTGTCTGCTCGCTGGACATGGAACATGCCTACAACAATAAAGGATGGGTCGGGTATGGGGGATCATATCATGACGAAAATGGATATGCACATGTATGTCATAGAACACTGTCCTAATACCAACTTTGAATGAGATTTGTTCAAGCATGTCTGAGTTATGGCTTTGGACATGGAAAATTCACAAACAAAATGGCTGCTAGGCGGCCATATTGGATCGTATCATGACAACAATGAATATGCACATGTATGTCATAGAACACTGTCCTAATACCAACTTTGAATGAGATCTGTTCAAGCACGTCTGAGTTACGGCTTTAGACGGGAAAATTTGCAAACAAAATGGCTGCTCGGTGGCCATATTGGATCGTATCATGAAACAAATTCACGTGCATATATATGCCATTGTATGTTGCCCCTGTACCAAGTTTGAAAAAAATCGGTCCAGGCATCTCCAAGAAACGGCTGCGGAAGGACGGACAGACGGAACCCAATCCATAAGTCCCCGTCCCGGACTTCGTCCGGCGGGGACTAACAATACATTCATTGAAATTGTTACAAGCCTTCATAGAAGACATACACAGATTGACAGTACACACATGGATTGACAGTACACACAGATTGACAGTACACACATGGATTGACAGTACACACAGATTGACAGTACACACACGGATTGACAGTACACACATGGATTGACAGTACACACAGATTGACAGTACACACACGGATTGACAGTACACACAATGATTGACAGTACACACAGATTGACAGTACACACACGGATTGACAGTACACACAATGATTGACAGTACCCTACAGATTGACAGTACACACACGGATTGACAGTACCCAACAGATTGACAGTACACACACAGATTGACAGTACACACACGGATTGACAGTACCCAACTGGCTAAAAATAAAACATTACACATGCTTGGATTTTAGATGTGGACTCAAAAATTCAATTCAATTTGATTTGATTTGATTTGATTTATTTTACCATATTTCGTACAGCTGTACAAGTTTATTTACCAACTAAAATATATTTCAGTCAGATTTTTAGCCACTTACAAATATATACTTACCTGTGTAGTAACTGTGCTAAACTTCATGTCATAGTTCACCATGTAAAATATCTATAAATTTAACATAATGTTTGTCCCATACCTCATAGCTACTTCCTGCCACTTATAACACAACGCTAGTTTAGGGTCCATCATTTTCTTTACAAGGCAATTGACAATACTTTATTCTCCTATACAGTTAACACTGAGTTTTCAGCAGCCATGAGGTGTTACTAAACTGTATTAATGTTTATTTTCACCACTATTTCAAAACTTTGTAAAATGCAGTGTTACTAAACTGTATTAATGTTTATTTTCACCACTATTTCAAAACTTTGTAAAATGCAGTGTTACTAAACTGTATTAATGTTTATTTTCACCACTATTTCAAAACTTTGTAAAATACGGTGTTACTTAACTGTATTAATGTTTATTTTCACCACTATTTCAAAACTTTGTAAAATACGGTGTTACTTAACTGTATTAATGTTTATTTTCACCACTATTTCAAAACTTTGTAAAATATGGTGTTACTTAACTGTATTAATGTTTATTTTCACCACTATTTCAAAACTTTGTAAAATGCAGTGTTACTAAACTGTATTAATGTTTATTTTCACCACTATTTCAAAACTTTGTAAAATGCAGTGTTACTAAACTGTATTAATGTTTATTTTCACCACTTTTTCAAAACTTTGTAAAATGCAGTGTTACTAAACTGTATTAATGTTTATTTTCACCACTATTTCAAAACTTTGTAAAATGCGGTGTTACTAAACTGTATTAATGTTTATTTTCACCACTATTTCAAAACTTTGTAAAATGCAGTGTTACTAAACTGTATTAATGTTTATTTTCACCACTATTTCAAAACTTTGTAAAATACGGTGTTACTAAACTGTATTAATGTTTATTTTCACCACTATTTCAAAACTTTGTAAAATGCGGTGTTACTAAACTGTATCAATGTTTATTTTCACCATAAATTTGTAAAGTGTCCTAGATGAAAGGTTAATATTGCTATTAGGTACTTTGTAGGTGAAAGTAAAGTGATAGCTACTAGATTTGCCAAGCGACAGGTAGGAGTGACATGTTCATTTCAATGGCCGTTTTTTTCAGATTATAACTTAACATTCTAAATTTGCACAGCTCAAAAACTTGTCTTTAATCTTAACTCATCCCTTGATTTTTGTACTAAACAGATTTTGCAAACTCTAGGGAATGAAGGTGCTTTCATTAACTGCGTGTTATTTCATGATTTTACATCAACAATTGCCAAGAAATGCAGAGTTGAAACTTATTTCACATTCAATGTCCGAGCAGTGATCCAGTGTTGCCTTATGAGAGATAGCAGAAATACATATGCATGAGATGAACACTAAATATTCATGACCATCTGGATCATTGCTAGGACAGTGTTACAATTTTGGGTTTCTTGTTGGTGTTCCCCTTCAATGTTTCCTATAGTGGTGTTCCCCTTTAATGTTCCCTATAGTGGTGTTCCCCTTTAATGTTCCTTGGAGTGGTGTTCCCCTTTAATGTTTCCTAGAGTGGTGTTCCCCTTTAATGTTTCCTAGAGTGGTGTTCCTCTTAATAATTTCTGGAATGGTCTTCCCCTTTAATGTTTCCAATAGTGGTCTTCCCCTTTAATGTTTCCTATAGTGGTGTTCCCCTTTAATGTTTCCTATAGTGGTGTTCCCCTTTAATGTTCCCTATAGTGATCTTCCCCTTTAATGTTTCCTATAGTGGTGTTCCCCTTTAATGTTTCCTATAGTGGTGTTCCCCTTTAATGTTTTCTATAGTGGTGTTCCCCTTTAATGTTTCCTACAGTGGTGTTCCCCTTCAATGTTTCTTGGAGTGGTGTTCCCCTTTAATGTTTCCTATAGTGGTGTTCCCCTTTAATGTTTCCTATAGTGGTGTTCCCCTTCAGTGTTTCCTATAGTGGTGTTCCCCTTTAATGACTTCTATAGTGGTGTTCCCCTTCAGTGTTTCCTATAGTGGTGTTCCCCTTTAATGTTTCCTATAGTGGTGTTCCCCTTTAATGTTTCCTATAGTGGTGTTCCCCTTCAGTGTTTCCTATAGTGGTGTTCCCCTTTAATGTTTCTTGGAGTGGTGTTCCCCTTTAATGACTTCTATAGTGGTGTTCCCCTTTAATGTTTCCTATAGTGGTGTTCCCCTTTAATGTTTCCTATAGTGGTGTTCCCCTTTAATGTTTTCTATAGTGGTGTTCCCCTTTAATGTTTCTTGGAGTGGTGTTCCCCTTTAATGTTTCCTATAGTGGTGTTCCCCTTTAATGTTTCCTAGAATGGTGTTCACCTTTAATGTTTCCTAGAATGGTGTTCACCTTTAATGTTTCCTAGAATGGTGTTCCCCTTTAATTCTTATGATCAAACTTTCAATATAAGCATAGTATATGGAACTTCATTTTTTCATGATTGGAGTAAAGTTTAAAGTTTGATATTTATCATAGTTATCAATGTAAAACTTAGACGCAGCACACAAACTATTTGAATCATAAGAAATACTCATTTATTCCATATTAACAGGCATCCTCACACAACGCCATTTTGTCAAATCCAAATACTACAAACCATCAATCTTACTTAACTCTATTACAAATGCATACAAACAGCAAACAGAAGTCTTCTATTAAATTCTCACATCTAATACACTTCTCATCAAAATTATCTGAACGTCCAATACATTGAGCAAATACTCCATGGTAACAGAGATAGAGTTATCACATACAAGACTACACCCCTCGCATGTTGAGAAACATACCATATTATCATCATCACATCTACATAAAAGTTATTAACATACACAAGTACTAGTTGAAGTTATTAGCATTCTTAGCAGTCAGTAAGCACTCAGCGTCAACTCACAGTCTGCCTCTACTCCAAATATGTCAATGTCAATTTATCCTGTTTGGCCTTCTCTGGGGGAAACTCTCAGTCACATGTTCACAAATTTACTGAATCGACTCTCGGTTGAGCATTCACACAGCTGATGAATGACTTTCTCAATGACTATCCCAAGTCAATCCAGCATTCACACATTTCCTGATCATCCTCTCATCGTGGCACATGCTCAGTCTTCATATATCGTCATGGATACCACTCAGATCCTATTTGTACTTGCAGCTTTTCAATGTTCCACATCAATATGATACTGTTCTCAATCTCAATATTATTCAAGAACACTGAGAATACACAGTCTACACGTGACTGAATTACAACTATCAACTGTTGCATCCAAAGAAAACCTGAACACGAACTCTTCTCCAAAACAATCAAACTTACATTTCAAGCACTCTTGAATTTAAAAGTTCACAATCAGTTTGTTTTTTAAAGTCATACTATTAACACAATAAAGCAACTTCTAAACAATCAAAAGGTACTGTGGAAAACACAGTTTTGAAGGATCTAAATCGACAGATTTCAATATTTTTTTTAGTTATTTTGCTTGTATTTCTTTTCATTAATCAAGGCACATCTTAGTAATAAAGTACACCAAGTGTTGAAATTTGAGCAACAAATCCAAATAGACTAATTTTCCACAGTACATCACTTTTACATACATCAATGGTTCACTCCTAAAAGACAAGCTACCATGAAGATTGGCAAACTTTCCTTCTCACATAAAACTCTTTAAAAGATACATGACGCAATCACTCTTAATTCATTGCAAACGGTCAATAAAACTTCTCTCTGCATGTATATACAGTACTCAACAGAGCTGAACCTCAGTCAATGAAAATGTAGCACTTGAAAACCAGTATCTTGATATCAATGTAATCATACATCTTAGGTTAATCTATCAGCTAAATTCATAGTTTTATGGATCTGCCTGCCTGCCCCATGTAAGGCTGGCCAGGCATTATTCAAATACTCACACAACACAAGTGTGTCATAACTACGTATTGGCAATTACTTGAATACATTCTGAGTAGTTACCTAGTATAACTCATCACCTAAAACTTTGCGAGATGTTTTGTATCATTGCATGAGAAGTTCAGCCATTTTGAGTTAGCACACAGCTCCATGAGACACACTTTTTATGTGTACATTGTATCCCCTTGGCAAAATAGTGTGTCACTCTCTGCATACCATACATGATATAGAACTTTACATAATACATAATGTCAACTTCCAGAATTATCAAGAAACAATCAAACACCTGACTTGTTTAACAACATACACTTAGAAAATCTAGAATTTCATTCTTGGAAACAAAGTTCTTCAATGTTTTTGAATCATTTTTAGCAGACATTGATGACAACAGTCAGGACATAAATCATATCTTTTGTTCTAATTACTTTTTCCCTAAGTTTGAGTACATCAACATCAACATAACTCTTTCACAACTGGAGTAAATATTTAACACTGGCAAATCTCATACCATCTCTCACAAAACAAGCTACCTTCTGCATGCCAGACACAGCCAGCTTTCAACATTTGTCCTTTAACCTTTCCAGGAACATTGCAATCCATACCATGCCTAGTTTGTGAGAGGTGCACACATGCCACTTGCCAATGCTTTACATACAGTAAAGGAATAATCAACACATAACTGCAAACTTACGCCACACTTGCTTTGTATCATACATTTGTGTGGAAAATGAGCTTCAAAAAGAAACTGTTTACAATTGTCAAGAGCGATCACTGTATGTAGACCATTCATTGATTGAGATGAGACTTTAAGACACAATATTCAACAACTGCAAAACATGATAATTTTGTTTCTAGTTTAAAGACATTTTTCTATTACTCTGGTTCTACTGATCAGATCATTTACAATATGGCAGTTAAGAAACTTTTGAGAAATGGATAAACAAAATTTATGGATTTCTATCTGTGTGTAATTTCACAGCATATAGTTTGACTTACTTGGTATATCCTATCTACTGTCATCAAACAAAAAATAAATTATTTTTTATGTTGCCTTTTTTGGGTGAAATACAAAATATAAAATGTCTGGCAACAGCTAAGACATGTATGGACACTTTCTAAGATTTTCATGACTGAGTTACAAAGTATTGAAGGGCCAGATGAACTTCTGTACCTAACCTTACTAAATTATGAAAAACTATATGTAAATTACTGAAGGGGCCAGATGAACTTCTCTACCTGACTTTACTGAACTATGGAAATCTATATTGTACTTTGTTAAAATGTATATATAACTGTGCTCACATAGTAATTAACTAGCACTGATGTCTACCACCCCCCTGACTTTCCACCCTGCCCATAAAACCCATCACCTCCCATACCTACCTGTCCTTGTTGACTCTGTGCCATGCTACCATCACCCATTCCACCCTGTGGAGCACCCCAGCCCAGAGACTGTTGCCCAGTATTGAATCCACTATTCCCAGAACTTTGACCCTGGGCTTGGTTTTGGCCTTGATTTTGACCCCCACCTTGCTGTCCTTGCATACCCATCATCCCTTGCATACCCATCATACCCCCCCAGCCAGATTGACTAAGTGCAGCCTGGGCTGCAGCCACCATGGCAGGGTTGATTTGAAATCCCCCCATATTGAAGGTACCTGGCATGCCACTACCCATTCCACTGGCGTTTCCACCTCCCATTCCTTGGTTGCTGCCCACTCCTTGGTTATAGCCACCTTTACCATAACCACCTCCTCCATCTCGACCTGGAAGTAAATGTATAAAGATTCAACTATTATGTGTTAAAGATGGCATTGATGATTTACAAAACCATGCACCTATGATACCACAAATGAAACTTGTAAATTTGATACATATGATGTCATTGAAAATGATACTCTATATGCTGGTGGAGATTAAGTTTGTTACAATTGGAGGGCTAGACTGTAAGATCATTATGTCATGTTGTTCAGCCCTACCAGGCTTCTTAACCACTGTTGTACTAAACTGCTCAATATCCTGTGAGTGCTGGCTGATAACATGACATGTGAATGTTGTATCTTACAGACTATTGAATGAAGGGCTAGTTCCTATGAATTCATACTTTATATATCACTGCCCATCAGTGGTGGCCATATATGCATAATGACAGGTTGCATGTGACAACTAGTAAACATGGTGACATGCACCCATTGTATCACTACATAACGTAAACATACATAGCACCTTTTTTCCCCATAAACTTCAGTACATAGCGTAAACATACGTAGCACTTGTTTTCCCATAAACTTCACTACATAACGTAAACATACATAGCACCTTTTTTCCCCATAAACTTCAGTACATAGCGTAAACATACGTAGCACTTGTTTTCCCATAAACTTCACTACATAACGTAAACATACGTAGCACCTTTTTTCCCCATAAACTTCAGTACATAGCGTAAACATACGTAGCACTTGTTTTCCCATAAACTTCCCTACATAACGTAAACATACGTAGCCCTTGTTTCCCCATAAACTTCACTACATAACGTAAACATACGTAACACTTGTTTTCCCATAAACTTCACTACATAACGTAAACATACGTAGCACTTGTTTTCCCATAAACTTCACTACATAACGTAAACATACGTAACACTTGTTTTCCCATAAACTTCACTACATAACGTAAACATACGTAGCACTTGTTTTCCCATAAACTTCACTACATAACGTAAACATACGTAGCACTTGTTTTCCCATAAACTTCACCACATTATACTTAGCGTAAACGTAAATTAATGTAGATTAGCTGACAACAGTATAATCTGTATGTTTACATTTTTTAATTGTCAACAGCAATGACAAATCCAATATGACCACTACTGAGTTCAGGATTACTTGATACACTTAACTGTGGAAGCTGATGATGGGAAATAGTTTGTGGAGTGTCAATTGAAGGGTTGGTTGGTTGTGGTAATAGTGCATAGGAGTGTCAGTTGAAGGGTTGGTTGTGGTAATAGTGCATAGGAGTGTCAGTTGAAGGGTTGGTTGTGGTAACAATGCATAGGAGTGTCAGTTGAAGGGTTGGTTGTGGTAATAGTGCATAGGAGTGTCAGTTGAAGGGTTGGTTGTGGTAATAGTGCATAGGAGTGTCAGTTGAATGGTTGGTTGTGGTAATAGTGCATAGGAGTGTCAGTTGAAGGGTTGGTTGTGGTAACAATGCATAGGAGTGTCAATTGAAGGGTTGGTTGTGGTAACGGTGCATAGGAGTGTCATTTGAAGGGTTGGTTGTGGTAACAGTGCATAGGAGTGTCAGTTGAAGGGTTGGTTGTGGTAACAATGCATAGGAGTGTCAGTTGAAGGGTTGGTTGTGGTAACAATGCATAGGAGTGTCAGTTGATGGGTTGGTTGTGGTAACGGTGCATAGGAGTGTCAGTTGAAGGGTTGGTTGTGGTAAGTGCATAGGAGTGTCAGTTGATGGGTTGGTTGTGGTAACGGTGCATAGGAGTGTCATTTGAAGGGTTGGTTGTGGTAACGGTGCATAGGAGTGTCAGTTGAAGGGTTGGTTTTGGTAAGTGCATAGGAGTGTCAGTTGATGGGTTGGTTGTGGTAACGGTGCATAGGAGTGTCATTTGAAGGGTTGGTTGTGGTAACGGTGCATAGGAGTGTCAGTTGAAGGGTTGGTTTTGGTAACGGTGCATAGGAGTGTCAATTGAAGGGTTGGTTGTGGTAATAGTGCATAGGAGTGTCAGTTGATGGGTTGGTTGTGGTAACGGTGCATAGGAGTGTCAGTTGATGGGTTGGTTGTAGTAATAGTGCATAGGAATGTCAGTAGATGGGTTGGTTGTGTCACGATGTTAATTCTACAAAGGAATACATCATTCAAAATGATAATTGGTGTCTATTTGTAACACTTGAAAACAGTAAAGCAAAAGCATTGCACACATAGCTAATATTGATTTGAATTAAAACATTAGCACACCTGACAAACCTGTCAATTTAGCATGAGCATTTCAAGCTGACAATTCAAATAGCCTGGCAAAGTCAATTAGTTTTTATTGTTATAGCTACAATTTAACAATTTTTGTGATATTTTCACCAAGTTCTAAATATATATATATATATATATATATATATATATATATATATATATATATATATATATATATATATATATATATATATATATATATATATATATATATATATATATATATATATATATATATATATATATATATATATATATATATATAAAATCTCACATCACCAAACTGATCGTTTTTGCCACTGCCTGCTTGATATTAATTATTCATGAGCTGTGGATAAATGGAAGACCAATGAAATAAACAAAGTTTTATCAGTGACTAGTTACATATACCATTGCTAGAGTGTTTTTAATCAAGGAAAGAATGGTGAACTATGTCTACTGCAAGACGCTGATACATTGCCAAAATAAGTCTGTGTCACTGTACAAAATTTAGTAGAAGGTCAGATCAAAGGAGTGTCACAATTGAGTTGTACACAACATTACTGATAACTTAAATATCAAAATTTCAAATTTTACACAGCTCATAGTTACCAAGGTTTATATATTGTTAGATAATGACCAAACAGAACACCCTTGGAGCTGGGAGAACCCTGAATTAATAACAATGTCAATGGATTGCACGATACACAGTAATTTATTGGGGGGTGGGGGTATGATAAAAACTACAGCATGACTTTTGACCTTAATAGATTTTTACTTGCATGAATTTGCCATATCTGTTCTGAGATGTCTTCCATTTATCAATGAATTACAAAATAAAAAAGCAGAAAATGGTGCAATAGTTTTACATGATTATGAAATGTTCTAAGCACATTATTCCAAACTTGAATTAAACCAGGCATCCAAATATAAACAATTAGTTAAGTTATTAAATAAAACTTTTTGAATTCACCTTAACACCAAATAAATGACACATAGCCCACTAAACACTTGAGAAGCCAAAAGAAAGGACTTACAATACATCCAGTTTGAAGAGTTTTATAATACAGCTTTACCCTCTTGAACATTTCAAATATATAAGGAGAATCAAGGAGATAGAGAATTTTCCAAAAAGGAATCGCTTCTTGCCCCCCCCCCCCCCCCAAAAAAAAGACTATTGATGATTAAAACAAGATATTGTTTGAGAAAATTTTTTGATTGTGACAAGATTGCAGACATAAGAACTTGATCAGCACATAATGTGAGATTTGTATCTCTTGGTTGCAAAAGTAGATCATAACTACTTACATACAGTTTCTTTTATGGGACAATTACTGCCTGCCTTCTTTCATTATTTTGTAAATTTCTTTTGATGGGACCAATTTGTGAAATCTGAGAAACACTTTTAGTAGGACAATTCCCTTAAAGTCTATGATCTGAAAAAATTATTTGTCAAACACTAGATTCTTCACTATTTCTCCTTTAATTAGTGGGAAACTTCTGGTAATGAAATTGTCAACAATAGTAGAAACTGTATACGGAATGACAGTATTTTAGTGGGAAACTTCTGGTAATGAAATCATTGACAATATCGGATATAAACAGGAATTGGGGTGTAATGACAATCGTTGCAAAACCCTGTTTTTTGTACCCATTGCCTCATTCACTCCTCACAGGTATACCCAACCCATACCTTGATTGTCTTGTCCTTTCATTTGGCCGTATCCCATTTGACCGCCTTTACCTTGTCCATAACTCTTAGGTTCGGCATTGCTCACATGCACGCTGTTACCCTTGATGATGAAGTCATCACCACACAGAGACTGTGCAATGTTTGCATCTCCAAATGTGACGAAGGCAAAGTACCGGAATGGCTTTGGAATAAATACATCTTGGACTTCTCCATATGATGAAAAGAAACTAAACAGGTCGTCCTTGGTAATGTCTTCAGTTACTCGTCCTACAAACACTTTCCTGCCTGCATTCGGCATTGACATATCTCCCTGTAAACATAAAAACATAAAGTTGCAGTATTTGTACTTGTTTACAAAATACAGAATAGTCAAACACACAATAGTACAATAAATTCAATCAAATTGATTTTTGGGTTTCTACCCTAAAATCAGTGCCCAAAACACGATCATAATTTCAACCTGTAACCATACTACTTACAATGTCTCATTACTGGCATTTCAAATTGTCTGTGACTATGTTGCCGGATTAAAAGTTTACCAAGTCAAGTTGGTGGCCAGAGTAGCCAAAATCATAAACAGGAGAAATTCACCCCTGTGGGCCGTGCCAACCAGCCAAGTCAGTAGTCAGCATAGGCCAAAATATCATGTACATCTGGTCAAATCACTGATATTCATTTTTCAAAAAAGTTAAACTTTGAGGGACTGTGCACCCCTCCTGGGGTTTCAGAGAAAGGAAATGTTGGTTCATAGACTTTCCCAAGGTACTGTTGACTATGCCAAAGTATGCATGTGTATGTGTGGCATTCAATTTTTGGTGATCAATCAACAATTTCCTACAGCCAGTTTTCACCGCCTCGACCAGTTAGTTGCTTGTATCAAGGACAATTTTCTATCGTCTTGGCTTCACACACATACCCATGTGCAAACTCATTTCACTGGCTTGGACTTTGCAGGTAAACTCAAGGAAACATATTTTAATGACTCGGCTTTTAGTAGACAAAAAAATCATACGCAAACGACTTGGCTGTAATTAGTGGTGGCGATGACTGCATTCAAATGTCTGTTTTCATGTGTTAGGCAATGTGCACACAGGCCATCAGGAGAAGTCAAACAGTGTCACTGTACATGTACTGTATGTTTGTACATTCATTTTTTTAGTCCTTATCTTAGCCTTGTAAACAAACAGTCTATCTCAAGGACAAATGTCTGACTAGTAAGTATAGACTTGAGACTAAGTTTCGCCATGATTGATACATTGTTTGACAAAAGTATGAAATTATGGTGGTTTGTGGGCTATGGAAGTACAACAAGGTCTTGGACGAAACAAGACACATTTTTCGACTTTTTTTCATATGATTTTCACATGATTCACAATTTGGGTGGGAAATGAGATGTTTGTACATAGCAAGATTTTAACGTTTACACAAGATTTATCTGTCCTTGTTCTGTGTAGGCATTGAGGTATACTTCCATGGTGTAGTAGAAACTCTTACAAATGTATTTAGGTTGCATCTGGGTTGGGTAACAAAAAACCTATGTGAACCCAGCACAAGAAAGGACATATCAGTTTTATGATTTATGTCACCCCAGAGTCATCTCTGAAATTTGAATCACACAATGTACAAAAATATGTGATTTGACGATGTTCTTCCCACTTCTAGAAAGTAGTGGATCAATTTGAAAGGGTTCTCCCCACTTCTAGAAAGTAGTGGATCAATTTAGACTTCTTGAAAACAGTTAATTTAAATCAACATAACACATTCTTTGGGTACATAATTTTGCAATGCCTAAATGATTGTTTTGAAATGGAAATCTTGTCTGATAGAAGAAGATACTAGTACTAACCTTGGAATGTGGGATTTTGACATCACACCATCTACCATCAATATTATGTCTCTGTGACATCACTTTTAATTGTATCTCATAATCTTTGAAACGAATAAACCCAAAACCTTTGGAGTCACCTGTCTTTGGATCTTTCTTCACCTGTAAAATATTAACAAAGTTGTCTTCCACCATTCAATGATCACAACACTTACATACTGTCTTCTTACTTGGCAGTTCAACATGTACAAGTACAAGTATACATGACAAAGCCTGTCTAAATCAAACACACAGAGAGACACAGACACACACACACACACACACACACACACACACACACACACACAACTCTTTATTATCTCTATTGGTACAGGATATAATTTACCACAGTCCTGCTACACAAATATGAAAAATATGCCTGTTACATAGATGTAGATACCACCTCTGTGCCAGAACTTTTTTTTGCATATCCCAGTACCATAGCTGTGCACAGTAGCCACCCTTGAATCATACAACATGAACAAGTTTGAGATATTCCATGCCTGAGGATGATTTTTATACATTTTTCACTTTATTTTTATTAATTCGGACATGAGCTAAATCTTGGCTATGAAATGACAAAACTTGTGTTGTGATTGAACATTTCATGCATCAAAGTTTGTACAATATCGGTTAAAAAAGTCTTACCTGGCCCATAGTTTGTACAATACCGGTTAAAAAAGTCTTACCTGGCCCATAAGTAATTCACCAAACTGTCCAAAATATTCTTTGATCTCTTCTTCCGTTGTTTTCCATGGCAACCCTAAAACTATCAAATCTGTACATTTCTTTTCAAGTCTTCTTGTTTTTCCAACAGGTGTGTCAAGGTTTTCATCTGGTTTCCGTTTATTGTCTGTTACGGAGAAAGATGTAAAAGTGATATATTTAAATAAGACATAACACTGAAGACAAACAAAAGCGGTGAAAATATGCAGTCTTTTAACTGATACATTGTATAGTATTCTACTTTGTTCAGAGTGTTACCATGGTAATCTCAGACTCCCATCATAATTGTGTACAAACTTTGACTTGGGTCAGGTTATGCCAGCCATATATTTACTAGCTGCAATAAGCAACACTAATTTGAAATCAATATTTTCCTGTCTAAAACCAAATCATTGCTATAATTTGCAATGGTTGGCTCTGAGATCTCACTAAAAGTAGTATTTCATCAAAATGTTGGGAGGTGAACTTGTTTCATATTTACAGGCATTAATTTTCCCTCACAAAGATGTCAAGTTTAATTCTTTCCCAACCAGAACCTCCAATGACAACCTCTCAAATGACCTCACTCAGAGGTTGCGTTAACGCGTTATTTGTGCGTATTTGACGCACTATTTGACACTTGGGACGCCTTTTTTGGGATGTATGCGTCACTGGGGACGCGTCATAAACAGGGGACAAAAGGGGCTTACTGTTGGCAAATGTACGGTTATCATCTTTGCTTCGAAGTTGTAGAACACAGACATCGTGGAATTTCAGTTCTGATTGTAACTATTTATATATGTGCAGTGTGACCTGTGAAATTTGAATATGACCCATCGTATACAAAACGTTCCAACAGTTTCATGTGCCCCATGACCATTTCCTGACGTGCCGAGCACATCTTGGGTAGTTTAGAAACTACGTGATATTATAAATACTTATGCACGTGATTAGTTACTTATTAACAGACATGGTTTGGCAGAGTTTCCGTCGATAGCACGGCCTTACGCTACGGTGAAGCTTCTTCCCTCACGGGCGAAGCGATGATTAAATAGACCACATCGGTGGACAGTAATCTATGCTGAAACCTTCATGTGGATAAATTCATACTGCCACGTCGCCATTTCATTCTCACTAAAACTGAAACTTATATTGAGCTTCGTTACGGGATCAAACGCATTACGTGAATTTACAGTGAACATGGCACACGTAAAGGCGTCGTTCAAGAATAAACGATTGCAACGTAGCGACACAAAATTTGTATCGAACTTTTACAACCGTGTCTCTGTCAAATTGAAGTTCACGCTGTCGTTCATACTTCATCATTCATGTCATGGAACTTAGTTTATGCATTGCGGTTTTGTATCATGGGTTAGTTTTATGTACTCCATACGGTCCGACTCCAAGAACTGCCCTAACATTAGCTCTGGATTTATACACTGTGGGGTTTCGACACGTCTTCTCCCACTCCGCTATATATTCATCCGGAGTTCGTTCTCGAAGCACATATTTTTAGAGAGTGATTACCATAGAAAATCGAAAGTTGAGAAAGATGAAGTTAAACCTCTGTATAGCGTATTCTTGCATATAAATGCTTTCTTTTTGGAAGTACAAACTATGTACTTGTATACGGTGTGTGGGAGAATGACACTGATGTGTTCATGTACATGTATTTACATTTGCAACGTATTTAGTGTACATCTGAAAGACATGTAGTGACTGTGTGCATGCAAATTTGGAAAAGACGCACCGTAATAGGATTTTGACGCTAATTTTGGCAGGAACGCGTCCCAGGTACGCATCAGAAAAAAAGCTACCGCGACCTCTGAAACTTTTATGAACTACAACACTTAATAAAGATGAATTTTATCTCAAAAAACCTGCCTTCTGGGTCAAACCTTTTGCTTGCATTATTTATTTGAATGCAAATGTTGCAAGGTTGAAAGCAAGTCTTGGTTCTTTGAGACTCGAAATGCAATCATACTGATCAAATATATCTCACACTGTACTGAGCTGCTTTAGACTACACAAAACATGTACATGTAGGTGTATAATTTATGTGATGCAACTGCACAATCTATTTCAATTTGTGCAGATAGTTTTGTAGCTGCAATAACTGTAGCATTTGCTGTGATTTGAGGGCCATTTCATTTGTTTTTGTGCCTTTTTTGTCTCGGTATTTTAACTTGAATCAAATGCTACAATTCCTGTAACGCTAATTACGGAGCCTTCAAGACCAAAGAAGTGTTCAGGTACCCCAATTCCGTCAAAATCGACATGCAGCATTTTGAAATGGGCAGTGCGCTGACATGATATCTTGCTCACATTTTCAACATGGTCTCGTCTATTTGTGTTTGTATTACAGGAATTGTAGCGTTTGATTCGGGTTAAACACGCAACACACAAAAGGCGAAGAAGCCCTTAAAATCACATCAAATTCTACAATTAATGCAGCTAGTAGTTTTGTAGTAAGATGTCAGAATATATACCTCACACTGTACTGAGCTGCTTTAGACTATAGGTGTAGAATTTATCTGATGCAACTGTACAATCTATTTCAATTTGTGCAGATAGTTTGGTAGTAAGATGTCAGATCTGTACTCAGGTGGTTACCAAACAAAAGCCAAGGATAATAGAATAATACCTCTGTACCAGAGTTGGTTGAATAGAGATCAAAATGGCGGGGATTGAAGCAACTACAAACAAGTTTGGACTCTATTATTAGACAATGTCCCTTTCCTTTCATAAAAATTAAAATTTACCCAGACTCTTGGTCATCCAAGTGGAGAATGTTTTAGACAAAGAGATGTGAAATAGGTAGATAGTCGATCAATCGCTAATATTTGATTGCTAGGCCTGATACTGTCTTAATGCATTCAGAATGGGTTTGCTGTACAGGGTTTCACAGGACAATGTTTACTTTTAGGAACATTTGTCAGAACTGTATCCTATTTACAAGTGTATAGGTCCACCATAACACAAAAGTTAACATACTACATACTTTTCAATGTCATATTTAAAAAATACATCAACAACATAGACCACTTTCAACTACATTGTACAATAACTTCAATGCATCACACTAGTTAGTAGTAGTACTTAGCTGCAATACTTGTGGTGTTTGTCGTGATTTTGAGGGGGGTTTTTTCTTCTATTTGTGCTTTGTTTTCGTTCCGATGCACTTCCAGTTAAACATCGGAACAAAAGAATACACATAAACAGAAGAAAAACGCCTCAAAATCACAGCAAACTCTACATTTTTTGCAGCTACTACGCACTAGTGTTGTTTGCCTTTAAAATCAAAATCCCTAACCCTAACTTTTCACACAATGTACAAACACGAAAACCTGGCACCATAACGATCGCATTTTTTGCAAAATCATGCAGAGTATCGCAAAATTAGCCATGTCATTTCCCTTTCTCATCATGGAAAAATAAGTGGGGTGATAACTAAATATGTCTAAATTACACGGTACATGTCTAAGACTAAATCAAAGTACGTTGAATTGAGATGGCGATGGCAATTGTATTGTAAGTTGCAGGGACAAAAGCCTTCCCCACGCCACGCTGCTTGCTTGAGCATTCTCGCGTGCACACGCCGTAGTTCACATGTTCGTACAACAAAATATAAACCTACCCTTTGGATAAACTGCAAAATAAACACCGGCATTCCACATTTCCTGGGGAGGATGTATAATTCCTTCAACAACTCGCAACGCCCGCCATCCGTTCGTTTCAGGATTTCTGTAGCGGAGACCACAGGCTCCTGGAAACTGAGACAAAATGGTAGACATCAGAATGCTACCATCGACTTCCAGAGGCATTTCTATTTCCTCTTCGCCTTCGTCTTCTGCAACGCGTATATAAGCCGTCATGTTGTGTATGGGTTGTAGATTTAGGATATCTAAAGTAACTGGGCAAATGTATGAGGAAACACTGGAAGAAAATTCCCGACAAATTAAAGGAAAGTGATATAGAACGTTGGGACGTGGCTCACTCTATGCCTAATTAATTAGCAAGAATGTTACAATCGTAGAGGGCGTTGTCACATCTCTATAGAGGGCGCTCAACATTCTCCACGCTTTGATCACGATCACAAATAAACCTGTGTCTAGTAACTACAGGCACAACGCTTTTATTGAAATTGAAATCATAATTATATGAGAATAGTATTATAACAATTTGTTTTTTGTCATTCCTAGTTAAGCGCATTTGTATTTATTTTAATTCATGCTTGCATGAACTACATTATATATCATTATGAGGTTAGGCCCTAAGGCTTAAAAAATGTGTTTGGTTCCTGCTACCCGACCCTCCTCCTAGTTTTCCACTGTCGACCCTAAACTTTTATTTACACATTCAAGAAAAAAATAATAAAATCACGAAAATTGTGTGAAGTCTCGCCAGAAATAGTGGATGCGGAAACTGACATCAACTTAAAAAGACAATATAAAACTGTTCTTCCAATTTGTGATGGCTGTACATCTGATGTAAAGAAACCAACAACACAACACAGAGACCATATGGAAAACAACGGAAAACATAACTACCTGAACTAGACTCTCACACATGAAAACAAATATAATCAAAAAAAAAAGTTTTAAAAAATCTACCCACCTCACCTATTCTAAAATTGAGCGTAATCGGAACCACACATTTTTTAAAAGAATAAGTGTTCAGTTATAACAATTATGGAAGATAAAATTTAACATTTTTACATTTACGATGAATAAATATAATTTACGAATCACGATGAAAATATTAGAGTTTACATTTTACAATTACAACTGAGAAGTTGATGGAACTGCATTCTAATTTCATCAGATTAGGAGTTTACTAACATGAATACATCTACGACGGTGATTCTTCTTCTCATGAAAAAACATAGGAAGTGGGATAAGTGGAGAGTGTCTCCTTACACTGTTGATGCGATGGTTTGTGTGATCGTTTGCTTTTTGGGATATAGCTAATTCTAAAAGCAGAAGGGAAGTACTACAATGAGCGACTGAGTGGGGGGGGGATGGGTTCGGGATGAAACATTCCCGCCGATGAAACTTTTTGAAATTTTGGGACCAAAAGTATTATGGGCTATATTGACGTGTTAGCTGATGAGGCGGGTGAGAATATGCTTGTGTATGCCTTAATATTTCTGGATCTGTCTGTCTGTCTGTCTGTCTGTCTGTCTGTCTGTCTGTCTGTCTGTCTGTCTGTCTGTCTGTCTGTCTGTCCGTCTGTCTGTCTGTCTGTCTGTCCGTCCGTCCGTCCGTCCGTCCGGCTGTCTGTCTGTCTGTCTGTCTGTCTGTCTGTCTGTCTGTCTGTCTGTCTGTCTGTCTGTCTGTCGGTCGGTCGGTCTGTCTGTCGGTCTGTCTCTCTCTCTCTCTCTTTTTCTCTCTATATATGGAGAATAAAATTGACACTCGAATAAAATCAAAACTCAGAAGCAGTCGTTTACTTTGTACGTTTGCAATTGTTCACTTCATTTACCTACCGTATATTCAATCATGAGGCAAATGTGTGTCTGCCTTTATATCTCATTATAGGTGCAAATGAAACCATATACTAATGTACAATGTATTTAGTGCAATATTTGGGGAAAATATTGAAGTTCTCTGACTCTATCGGCTTTCAATATTATGTAAGTTTTGAAATGTTCCGCCACTATTTAATCTAAAATGGCCCCTAGGTGTCCTTATACTTTGAAAAAAAGTGATCACCGTGAGATCTCGAGGGGAACGTCCCCCACACTCTCCCCACTATCGACCGTGGTGGTGCTACTTATCTTCCAAGTCAATATTGAGGGGGGATCCCTGCTAACTAGTATCTCCAAGCATAGACTACAACCCAATGAAATTTCTCCTTGCAAAGCCCACATCTATTTGTAAAGTAATCTCTAGGGACCGGTCAGTTTCTTCGGCCGGGGGGAGGCGGTGGATTTGTAGGGGGGTCATCCTGTTTTTTAAATTGGCAGTAGGGGGAGGGGGTCATGCTGTTTTGAAAATTGTGGATGGGGGGGGTCATTATGTTTTGGATTGTGATGGAAGAAAAAAATCCTTTTCTACAATGGCATATAGCCTTCTCTGAAATGTGTTACATGTAAATATTTGTTCTTGTCCATGTTTCTTACATGAATTCTTTAATATTACTTATTAGTTCAAACATAACTATACTTATACATATACATGTATTACCTAGCTACCACACTAGTTACAGAACATGTCATGTAAATGCTTGGCTGTTTCACAATCAATGCTTCACTTATATTGCACTTTGGGGCAAAAGTGAACTTGAAGGTTTCGTAATGTAATCTTCATAGTTTATAAAAGAAGTTAATCTTAATTATTCTACTCGTCAGTATGAACTTGTCAGAAGGGATTAATACACTTTCTATTTTGGACACTACATGTTATTGACATTACAAATCACTGCATCTCATCAGATTCCAGTTTCTATTATACACTAGGTATGACTACCTAAAGTTCTCTAACATACCAGTGACTTTACTATACATGCAATATTAATGCCCCTATACCAATGTTACGGGCCCATTTTTATGTGACATGTGAAACTCATTTAAAACTTACATTTATGTTAGCTTTTCGAAGCTTGCAAATATTACCTCAAAGGCTATGAATAACTTAAACATTGCCTTAACAGAATAAAAAAAATCCAGATCTGCCAGGGGGAAAACCCCAAGGACTCCCTCACCCCCATCAGAGGTCACTCATACATTCAACCCACAATCAGATACACCAACAACCTCATAATGGTATTAAACTTTTCTTAAATATGTTCACCCTATTCTAATTTGAGATGATATTATTATTTAAAGATGTGAAATGTTCGCCAAGATAGTCAAAAATTGTCTTAAACTCCAAATCTCCCCTACCAATGATACGACCATTAGATGTGCTGACCTTTACTGCATGTATATAATGATGCCATTTAACTTTTTAAGAACATATTTCAACCCTATGTAAGTTATAAAGAATAGTTTCTCATACTTGATGGTGCTTGATGGTCTTGTAAAGCATGGATTGAGTTATTGCTTGAAAGAGACTGAATAGCCTAAAAATTGGTTTTATGAGTAAAAACCCTCCAGCGCTTCTAGAGGGAGACCCCCTCAGACCCCCACATGAAGTGGACATATCCCAGTCTCAAGCTCTTCCCCTCTTACTGTCAAGATGCTATCAAGTATATTTCAAAAGTATTTCAACCCTGTGTAGTTACTTTTTACATGTTGGTTCTGTCTTGTAAAGCTTGGAAATTATTGTCTGAAAGGGTCTGAATAGTCTCAAAATTGACTTTTCAGAGTGAAAAAACCCCAGGGCTTCTAGGGGAGACCCCCTAGGACCCCCCCCCCATAGTAGACGTACATATTCCCTTCTCAAGCTTTCCCCTTACCTTTCACTGCCAAGATACTATTAAACTCATTTTGGAATATATTTACCCTGTGTAGTCAATAATTATAATTATGATAGTGCTAACCTGGGATCTCATAAAGTAGATGCAAGACAGTCAAGCAGCCCACACTGAGTCACAATAAAAAATACCTGTCATGTGAATATTATATATAGGCGGGGGGGGGGGGGGTGATCATGTTTTAGAATTAAGGGTTAGGGGGTCAGCCTGTTTTTGGTTTTACAGATAGGGGGTCAGTGACTTTTGGTCTGCCTGATTTAAGAATCCCCCAGGTTGGAGAAACCGACCGGTCCCTTAGTGTGGAAGGCAGCAAGGATAAGATGTCCCCGATAAACATGATGTTACAAGACAAAGGATCAACAAAGACAATACAAAGCCAGTCTGACAAGAGCTCAGCATGGAGAAGATATGAATGGTTCTGCCATGTATATGGAAATAACTGATCAAACATCAACTGCAGATATTGAGACTTGAACAGAGGAGGAAGCTACTCACGAATCAAGGCTATCATAAATGACAATTTTTGAAGAGGATATATATTTGAGGCAGTTGAGAGGGGTTGTGAAATCATGACATCACCGAAACTAACCATTCTAAAATCACAATATTGCTGTGAACAATGATTCCAGACATTCCATGTTGATCAGCAGTGTGTGTATTTAGCAAAAATGATCATGGTTTTAGCTTCACTCTATCAGGACCTGTGTATGACGTACGCCATGAATTTACTCAGCGCA